>NC_090699.1:18217316-18294816 GCF_040954835.1 Lepisosteus oculatus
GATGGGAGGCGGAAAGCTCCCCAGTGGCAGGAGTGGTGCTCGGATGTGATTGTGGGAGCCAGGATGAAGTCAGCACTGACAAAGTGCGGGGATTGATGGATGGACAAAGCCAGGGACTGGATGTGAGAATGGATGAGGGCAGAGGGGGAATTTAACACAGACAAACAGAATGAAAGACAGAGAGGAATTACCTGCTAAAGTATTCCGGCATACAAATCCCACAGCAATTTACTTACTGCTAACTGAGCACAGGAGGATTGTTTGCATCTTTCCAGATTCTCCCAACGTGTATGAATGGTTCTGACAACAGCAGGAGCTAGCCGATTTCAGATACTGCTGTTTTATGGCTGTCTAGATACACTTAGAGGCACTTGAGTCAGGGCTGTGCGTTGTATGTTTTTTTGATTTATAATAATAGTTTCCGAAAAGACGAGTATGACTGGCTCTCAATGGCTATGAAAGGGGCAGTAATAAATCTGACTGCCTTTCAAAAATTTTGTAGACTGGCACGTATAAAAACAAATTTTGGGCCATCCACCAACCTATTCCATGAATGAAGATGCCCTGTAATGAGCCCACCAATAATCAGGCCATTTTATTCCATGACTAGCTTAATAAACATTTCCTTCCCCTATAATTTCAGGCTTTTAGATTAAAATGAAACCATTTGACACAATTTAAAGAGAAAACTAGTCTTAGGAAATCCCTGAAATTCTAGGGTGTATAAAAAGTTCTTGATGCCGATTCGGGAAGGATAAATACACTTGTTCCTTAAATTTGAAATAATATTCTTTAACAGAATACTATTTCTGTGGGCATCAAGCAGGTAGTAAATCTGTCAGGCTGTGTAAATGTACCTGTATTTTTAGGCACTGCTTTCTCTTGGGAGCTTTAACTGAGGGTACATAGTCAGATTATTATTAATATTTTAATTTTTTTCCTAGTAAATGTGTGCAGAAGAGATGAGAATAATCTCCTTGCTGGAATGTCCACAATCCACCTGGTCTTCGTGAAAAGACCTGGCACTCTCGTTCCAGAGTGTGTTCTCATTACCAGTCTACCTGTTCTGCATTAAATGCCAGAGTCCTGGTGCAGAGGCCTGAGAGATTAAGACTAATGTCGCTGGCCTGAGGAACTCCGATTAGAATCAGGCTCATTACTCAGAGCTGGTGACGGAAGCAATTTAAAGCCCCGGTCTTTATTGTACAAGGGGCAGGGCATCACCCGGTCTCTCACACCCACTCTGTACTCCTTCATTCTGACTGCCAAGGACATGTGAAGGCCAGCCAGTCGCGGGCCACTGGCAGAGCTCTTATTATTTATAATTTATTTGACTAGAAAAGTACTGAAATGCATCTTTTTTTTTTTGTAGCACTGTAGTGATGGACACTAGTGCGACAAGACATTTGGAAGTGAATATGTGTGTCAGCTTTTTCATAAGCCTGTGCGCAGATACTGTAAATTACACAGTCCAGCTCAATGCAATTGTTCCTTATTTAAAATGCAAGCTAAATATGAGTTCACATTGAGCAAGAATTGAAAAGGATGAGGATTTCTAAGGTTAAACAGGTTCTGTTTATAGGCACTTGTGGGTGTTCCGGGAAGATGTGATACTTTCAGACTCATAAGGCTGTGCCACAACAAAGCCCTTAAGTGAGCTGACTGGGAGGATAGGAATCAAGCTGAGATCTGAGTGAGCATGCTATGAGTTAAATCAAAAAAGGACTTTCCCATCAATTAACACTTACCAGTGCTGGAAACTGGAGTTCCAATGACAGTGCCCGCTATGTGTAAAGTTACAGGACCTTATTAATGTTCATATGCTGCAGACACTGCGGGCTGAGAAGATTACTCCCTTGGAATCACCATGCACTCTAAACAGAGAGAAGAGTCAGTTTATAATAAATCTTGTTGTAGTGTGTGCTATCATTTCCTTCAGTTGACCTTGGAGAGGCTGCCTGACAGGGGCAGTGAAAAGTCTGATATGAAAAATGAGTGAACAGAGCGAGGTGAGCAGTGAATCAGTCTTGTGTGTGATTAGCTGTGAAATCTTACAAACATGATTCCAAGTCACTTTTCTATTTTTTCCCCCCTTGTCTTTTTGGGGGGGGAGGGAGCTATGATTAGTTTTCTGTAAAATCCATAATGGATGCTGTAATTCATGGTGGAGCATCCTGCAGCATAGGAACCATTATTGCAGTATAATTGGGTTTTGTATATTACCCTGTCTAGATATAAAGAAGAAATCCATAAACCCCCCCAAAAAACAACAACTTTGGAAGTCTATTCAGAACTACAGTATTGCGAATATTGAAATAAAGTGGTAAATTTAGTACATACGTGTATATTGAAAACAAACAGAATAGAAGTAAATATTAAACATGTATACAGGGTTGTAACGATAACAGCATATAATGGTATCCAGTCTTATTTCCTGACATATTATTAAACCTACAAGTAAACAGTGAGTCAGGTGAACAGCAGGTTCTTTTAGTACCTAAATGCTTGTGCAGAAAGGCATGTTTTCTAACCTGACACATCAGATAATATCCAAAAGTACACTTTATTTCAATTTACAGCTTCATTTCTACCTGGTTTGAGAGATTGACACTATAAAGCTATTTGCAGAAGTATTGAAATGTCACTAAGTTTTATTATAGTAATAAAGAGAATGCTATATATCACTCACTCAGCTGAGATCCCTTCTGTTTTGCATAGATCTTCATAGCAACAAGCATCAGTTAAACACTGGAGATCATTAATTTTTCAAGCTGACAAGTCTGTGATAAGTCGAGAAATTAAGGGCCTGGTAAAGAAACAGGGTTGATTTTGAAGTCCTTCTCTCTGTGCTGTGAAGATACAGTTACAAGCTGTGAAAAATGGGCTTTGTAGCCTCGAGCCTAATACTTAAAATCCCTCCTGCTTGTAAAGCAGACCATCTTCATTCTTTCTTCCCTTTCTTTTTTTTACAAATGGGTATCAACAGGCCATGAAATAATCAATGTCGATAATCCATCTTGGGGCCTGTCGATATGTTAATGACTCAGCCTCATCGTTATTGCTACAAGACCATAAATCATCCCCTTTACCAGAATGCTTAGCAGCTGCTGCAGCAAACCCCTGGCCTGGAATAAAATACTGTCTTTTAACGATTAATGTCTAAACATTCTGCTGCTCTGCGCCTTGATTGTTTTCAGATGCCAAAAAAGTAGGACGGATTGTAAATCAATAAAACAATAAGACAAAGTGTTTTAATAAAAGGAAAGGTTGCAAGTAAATCATAGTGGTTCTCCATTTAGAACTGCATCCTGGGTAATGAGTAACTGGATACCTGGTACCCAGGAGTCATTTTTAAGGTTATAAACGCCAGTGTCTGCTTCTAGTCACAGCTGCTTGCTGGCTTGCTCTTATTTTTTTACTGTTAAAGCTTATTTTTTACTGTTGTGAAGACAGGAAGCAGTTATGCAGAATGGGTTCAAAACTGGAATTTATCCTACTGTTTTTTTTTTCTTTTGCAGCAGCACCATTGTACCTTGAGTACAAATGAAAGAATTTAAGTATATTGTATGTATGGATGTGTAAGAAATAAGAATAAGAATAATACTATTTTCAACCTTCCAGTGACGAATCTTGAGCCCTGACCATTCCTCCACACATACTGTACAGTATGTATGGATAAGGTATTGTTGTGGTTATGCTAGTTCAGTTCCCATCAAAGTTACCTTCTTCTGAATGTTTGAGACTGCTTTGCTGGAGTTTTACGTAACTTGGGCCATAAGGAAAGCAGGGAGGATGGTCAAAGGAGTGTTTCTAATAATTAGGTTAATTATTTCACTCAGGTTAATTATTTCACTGATCATTATGTCGTTCATGTTACAACATCAATATACATCAATATCCATAGCAGGCCTCAAGACAGGATAAATACAACAAGACATCAAGGACAAAAGAGAGAAGAACAGACATCATCAACATAACGAGACGATACTATGAGAGTATCTTCCTCTTTCATTGGATTTGAAACCAGATTCTGCACAGATGATCTGAGAACCACACTCTTTACAAGAGAGGTATTGCTGTGGGGAAATTCTGATTTCCTATTTTGTGGAATCTTCAGATCATCTCTGCTTGGACATGCATCTGGGATTTTCTGTATCAGCTGATGGCAGGACTCCTGATACTCGCAGTAGCAGTGAAGTGCTGTGTGATCTGTATGTGCGTGTTATTTTGTGTTTATTAATATTTGTTTGTTCCATTTAAATTTGCCACCTGGTCATTACTCTCATTTCAAACTGTGCCGGAGAATAAAAGACCACAGTTCCCTTGTAACACTGAGTATTCCCTGACTTTAGGGGAGTGAAATTATCATTATTCTTTAAAAATTTCTAGCATAGCAAGCTGGTGTCAAGACCTGATTCTTATCCGAGTTTTATATTGATTTAATAACCTCCTTATTTTACAATTTGAACCCCCCTTACTCATTACTGTACATTAAACCTAGGTACTTGTGAAAATCTATGAAATAAACTGCTGAAAAGTGCTGTTGCTGAAGCAAAACAGCCAGGGCCAAAAAAGGAATTTCTTTGAAGGTAATTTATTTTGGTGTTCAGGATGTAAGGGCAGGAAGGAGCTAGAGAAACACTAGCTGAGTGAAGGAACAGAGACAATTAAAACTGATATGACTCTTAACAGAAGTGGCAACAGCAGCCAGGATGGAAGTAATTTATTCAGCGAATTGTCCAAATACATAAACTGTACTGATGTGCACTATTGCGGGGGGACAGTGGAAAATTTGATAGTTGTTTCCTTTCTATGAATTACTTAAGCAGGATGCTGGCCTGAAATACGGCAGATTGTTTAGTGTCCTGATAACAATTTAAATCCTGTTATGGTTATTGCTTCATAATGCTGTAGTCAAAATTGAACATGACACACTAGCAATTTATTATCTGTATGTTTTTTAACCTTGAGTATAGAATTGTTTGTCCAACCATATCCCCATGATTTGCAGCAAAGTGTGCAGGTGCTCACAGCACAGGATTTTCATTATAGAAAAATCTAAAAGCATATATTTATATATTATGTTCACTGCTGTACAAAAGTCTTACACAAATTGAGGCATTATATAGAGGAGTTACAATATACGTATGTTATGAGAATCAACAATGAACTTAAAGCTTTCACTTGTGTTTTCTAGTATTATTATGAAAGGTGTGAAGACACTGGATATGTCATTAAGCATTCTTTCATTCACATTGATCAAAATCTTGAAAGTAGTAGTGCTGTAGTAGGTAATCCATCACATTAACCAATTACTACTGATTGAGTTTTTCTCAGGTGTTCCTTCTCAATATTATTGTTATGTACTACAGTGTCAGATACTCTTATCCATGGTTACTTACAAAATGCACACTTAAAAGGTGGTGTAAGAGAAAGGTGCAGCTTTACAGGATAAGTAAGATTCACAAAACGACAGTAAAACAAACTGGAAAAGTAACACAAGTGTTGTACAAACACAATGAAAAATTAAGGGCTAAAAGATCGTACATTATGTGAATTCACAGCAGTAATGTAAACATCCTGTTGGTGCTTACAGTCAATAAGAGCAATTAGCAAGTTACATTAGCAGTCTGAGAGTCAAAAACATTACTGCAGTGTTGTGTAAGAGTTATTGGGAACTGAGAGTTCACAGGTGCTGTCTGTCTACACTGATGAGTCTTGAGCAGGAGCCAAAGGATGGTCAGGGAATGATTGAACAGTTCTGATCCCTGTGGGTAGTCTCATCAGTATCCATAATTCCTCAAATTGTGCAGAACGATGGGTAATAAAGAAGTGGATTCTGAGAAAACTGTTGAAGAAGAAGTGACAGCGAATGCCAGAGATGTACAGTATAGGGCAAGTAGGCAAGAAAAGATACTATGAGATGTTTAGTTTAATATGATGAGTATGATCTCAGGTGGAAATAGCTGCAAGACAGATAGAGATGCAGCATGATGCTCTCTTAATCTTCCATTGATATTGGGGTAAGATGTGAGGATCATCAGTATTAACATGATACAAAAGAGGAGATGAGAAGACCAGTGAACTGGTGTAATGAGAAAACATTAGGGGATCCAGGACAGAACCTTGAGGGACTCCAGTGGAGAATGAGTGAGGAGCAGAGAGACAGTCTCACCAGATGTCCTGGGATCCTGGGATGTGTGAGCTCTGAGGAGAACCAGGGGTGAGCAGCAGATCCTAGGTCAGAGAGAAATGAGAGAATAGGGTGACCCACGGTGTCAGAGGCAGCAGAAAGATCGTGAAGGATTTAAACAGAGGACAGCAGGGGCTGAGTGAAGAGAATCAGTAACGGACAGAAGAGCAGTTTCTGTCAGCTGTGTCAAGTGAAGGCCAGACTGGAGAGGGTCAAGCAGCAGGTTCTGCTGGGGGAAAGCAGGGAGCTTGAGGTCCGCTGCCTGGTCACGGTTTTAAAGGGAAAGGGAAGAAGGGAGACAAGCTGATACTTCGAAATGGATGAGGGAGTATGGGTTAATTTTAAGAGGGATGCAATAGACGCCTGTTTAAAAACAGGTCAAGAGGGAAAACCCCCCGACAAGTAAAGAGGTGTTAAGGAGAGAGAGAGAGGATATACTGTATAGGCAAGGAGGTCAGGGGCAGCACCCTTGATGAGTGGGAGGAGCTGATGTAAGGCCTGAGAGCCAGGGGGGTTTGTGGTCCTAGAACCAGGAAGAGAAGTGTGAGTCAGAAAGGAGTGAAGTGAAGGAGGAGATATATGGAGCTCTAGTGGAGGATTGAGTAGGGCTGAAAGCAAGAGGAGGAAGTATGGAGAAGATGTATTGAAGAGTTTGAAGATGTTAGAGATTTTGGAGGAGAGAGAAGAAGCGGTGTCATTGGATGATAGAGAAAAAGGGTAAAGAGAGTTAGGGAGGAGAAGGAAAAGAACTTGGTACGAGACTGGATGACAGACTGAAAATATTAATGGTCGGCGGAGGCAAGTGCCGAAGAGAAGAATGAGAGGAGAGAGTGACAAAGCCCGAGATCCGTGGCAGAGAGGAAATTACCAAAGATGTCCTCCATTTCCTTTGTGTTGAGAGTTGCCCTGCTACAGACCTAGATGAGCATGGAGGAGACCCAGGAATGAGAGTAGGAGGAGGAGTGGGCAGAATGAGATGTGAGTGGACAGAGTGAGGAAAGCCAGGAATTTGGAGGAAAGGTAGCAGAGCATGAATTCATTTAAAGAGTTAGCCAGTAAGGGAAAGGTGCCTAACTAACACAAACCATTTGTTCCTCTTTATACACCTATGGTGCTAAAAGGCTACTTTCTTAATATGCCAAATACAGATCTATCTGGAATAACTTGCTTAACTAAAATGACTAACTAGCGTGTTATAGAACATCACCACATAATTGTTTTCTATGTAAGGAAGGAAAAGTGTTGAGTGGGAAAAGCAGAACAAAGCTGTTTAAAAATGATTTCTGCACATTTAAGTATATATTCATATCCGTGTTATAAAAGGACATTGGAAAATCATAACCTCTGGTTAAACTTCATCACATGACTGACTGTATGCATATGCATAAGTACTGTATGTGTATGTCTATAGACTAATGAGCTACTTCTCGTTGTGTAAACCTGTGTTTACACAAAATGGTGGTTCATCTGGATAAAACCCTGGAGGATGTGCATAAATAATATCTTACTTGCCTTTTTTTCCAAGTCAAATGGCACTTAATTCTGAAAAGGCGATTTTGTACATGACAAAAGCCACTCTGAGCCATGTGATATTCATGGTATTTCTGCAGCCATGGTTCAGGACTGTCATGGTTCACGCCATGCGCAGTTCTATTCATAAATGTGTCCCTTGTGTTTTCTGGAACTTATTTATTTCTTCTGATTAATACAGCTTTGCTCTCTGCAAAAGTATCACACTTACAGTATGATGTCTTTAGAATTGACTTAAGTAGGATGCGTTATCTAATCCATAATTTCTTCTGGTAAATGATCGTTTTTGTTCTTGTTTCATCAAGTGAATTAATGCATTTGCAGGGCACTGTACATATAGCTATACACCGTATATATGAATATCTCTTGGAAAAAGTGAACTTGTTGGAGCCATTGGACTTCTGACAAGTATGTTCATGACATTATATGGTAATTCACTGTGAGAGAATAATTTTGACATTTTACTTGGCGCAGGAGTATAATCATGCTGTGATGTTCAATTCAGTGAAAGGCCAAATTATCTTTAAGTACATTAGGTTGACAGCCTATAGTGCTTTACTCAGGCAATTTGTAGATGTTACACAAAATGCTGGTAAATATGGGTCATCATTGTGCTCTACATTACCAAGTCTTAATGCAGGAAATCTATTTTTAGGATCCTTTTTCTACTAAACCTGGACTTGCAATGGTTGTTTTTTCCCTCGTGTTTGTTTTTGCAGAGGACATGATTGGTTTAGTAGCTTTCAAGTATGTTCTTTCCAATATTAACAAATATCAGAAAGAACATACCTCTTTTTAAAAATAAAAAAATTTTGTTTCTAAGTCAGTCTGCCATTCAGCGTGTGTCTGGTTGATTGTGTGTTGTCCAAGACACACATACCTTATCAAACATCTAGGACATTTGGTGAGAAACAATACTTTTAATATGATTCATTTGATCACCCTTTGTGAAGCAGTAGAATAATATCAGGATGACTTTTATTTGCAACTAGGCATGGGTCCTCCTGCAGCTCAGTGAATATGAAGCAATGACAATAAGTGGCGATGCTCTTGTTAACAGATTTTCTGCTATCCAACTTCGTCCCCGTTGTGTAGTTATCGCGACTCTACCACATAAATGTGTGCACACGAAATGGTTTCTGCAGCAATTTAAGCTGAACTCCAAGTGTCTTATTTAGCATTTATAGGTCAACCACCTGCAGCAGGGGCAGCAGGTAGATTATTGTTGACTTAATGGTTATAAAAGTCAGCTAATCCAAGAGCTTGCTGGGATATTACTGGTTATGCTTCAGTTATTTTAAAGCAGAGCCTAAAGGTTTTGTATGGGCATAGGGCGGAATCTCTCGTTTTTCATGACCTGATCTCCCACTGAGATGAGACAATTGCCCTTTTAGGAGGGTTTGAAAAGGTAGAAAAAATATTAATTTCAATTTCACTGAGACGCAGGTCTTGGAAACCAGCGAAAGGTAACTTTTAAGGAAAAGGAATTTTATTTGTGTAGCTCAGCCTTTTTGTTTTAAAGACACATTTATAAATGTATATACACACACCACGGACAAATCTTAACAGGAGGATTAAAGGCTGTAGTAGTAGCCTTAAACTCCTTGTTTGGATTTTAGGAAAAGGGCAGTGTTTAATCTAAGTAACCCCAAACATCTTAATACAAACAGAATTTACTCGATATTTTGACACAGAGAATTCCTGTGGTTTCTTCGGCTCTTAAATTACATTTGTTATACTGCAGCTATTTTTTGTGCGCTTAGTATTATAATGATAAATATGCTGTTTTGATTTATGCCAGCTTAGGCGGACATAACCACAGATTGTTTAATATTTCCAAAATAAATAGAGAGTATTTCAATTGAGACAGATAGCAGAGACGAGTCTGGGAACTGCAAAGTTTGACTTGTGGAAGTTGCCTTTCTAAATTGTTTTTGTTACTTAGTCTAGGAACATTAACTCCAGATGACAGAAGAATAAATGTATTAGCAAAGCTACAATGAATGCCATGTGTTAAATGAGCAAATGAAGGTTTTATTTAAGTTTGCTATTTGTAATAAAGGATGACAACTTAATTGCAAATGCTCTTTACCTCTTATGAATAGGAATGTGTCCTTGTATGTCAGCAACCTGGTAATATTTAAAAGTGAAATATCTAGACATTAGACCTCTGCCCTTTGCTGGCTCCTAGTTGTTTAAATATTCCTTCTGTGCCTAAACACAATCTGGGTACTCATGGAATATCATTAGGCCCTTTCACACTTGTCTGTTCAAACCAGGGTGACCACAACTCAAGTACCCAAATGTGCTTGTGTTACTGCCTTCAACCTGGGTTATAGAGCAGTTTACTATCTAGTCATAGGTGTGTAATATGAATGACACAGCGGTGTGCTCTCCCCAGGACAGAAAGCCATAGATAAAGGAAATAGAAGATTACACAATCCATTCTAAATCAATATAATAAAGAAAACACATTAATACTTTAGTGTATTGTAGGTATTTCAGGGTTTATATTTTAGGTTCCAGAGGTGTAGCTCGGCCTTTAAACTGCACTGTTTACGTCTTTTAAACATGGGCGAAGATGACAGATATCACTGCATGCAACAAGGGAGCTCAAAAATATGGGTTAATTGCGAGCCAAGAGCTGCCGGCTTGCAATCATGAATTAATGAACTGGTGAACACATAAAGGCTTACATTTAACAAAGCAGAGAATTACAGACAGTCATACGGGTTTGCAGGACTGTGACTGTTGAAGTAATCTAAAAAAACAAACGTTTCAAAGCAAAAGCTGTCGCTGTTTTCTCACCTGGACTGAATATGGAATAAGACTGAATAAAAACTGTATCAATAAAACACTCCATGAAAAGATCCAGTGTGGTATCGGACAGATCTTTGATATTGGGATACAATACTTCTGGCTTGTTGCTTCCACTACTGTGAACTAGAGGAAGTGGAAACTTCATGGATATTGATTATTGATGCATTTAAAACCAAAAAAATACCCGTTTACATGAAGGGTTGAAGGATTATGGAACAGGTTACTCAACATGTTGTTAAAGATAATATCCTGGTTTCTTTCAAGAAACTGCCAGACGGGATTCTGGGATCAGTAAGCTACCAAATGGAACTGAGGGGCCGATTGGCTGCCTCTCATTTGAAGCTAATCTACACATTTGACCACAGACTGTAAGTACAAGTGGACCGTAGTAGTACAAGCAGTAGAGAGAGGTGTGTGTCTATAGCTTTAGGATCACACCGTGTTTTGAAGAGCAGGATTGAGTTGACCCAGGAATAGCTAGTGGATTATGAACTAGTGCACAAAATGACAATATTATAACGATACTCTACATTTTATAAAAATATACATCCCATCTTTACATATAGAAGGGTCTCCAAATCATTCTCTTGGTGTTTAAGAAACATGAGATGGTTCTCAGATGATCTAAATATTTTTGTTTCTTTCTGTCCACAAGTGATAGTCATTACATATTGATATTATTGTAGGAGGGGTGGACACAGCTTTGGACTCCTCCTTAAATCAGGAGGCGATCTGTGACAAAAGAAGTAAAGTATCGACAAAAATGACTAGGCGGGATTGCTCTTGCACTTTCTCTTCATATACATTATTGCAGAATTGAAGTGTTCAGTTGAATAGATCAGTGTGTTGCAATAAAAGCAACAGATAGGTAGGCTTACAATTTCCAAGGCAGTATTCCATATTAAATCACGAAACAAGTCAGATCAAGATCTTAATTTAAACTACAGTATTTGGTACAAACAATTTGTCTATCATGCATCTTGTTTGTTGTAGCAATTAATCTATTTCTAATTCTCTTCCCATATTCAGCAGCCCAGAATTGCACTGCATTTACAGAATGCTTTTTGTATGAAAACAAGCTGATTTATTCACATCTGATCACCTATTAGTCCTCCTGTGTTCATTAACACAAATTCTCGCACACTTCAAAGTGACCTAAATCAAAAAGGTCATTTAGTTTTTCTCATGTCTAACAGTTTAATAACACTTTCTGAAGAGCAGTCGGTAAATCCCTTCATTTTCTGCCCATCATCCATATATCTGTGTCAGAGCAAGATTAAATTGGTGAGTCTTGCCACGAGATAAGATTGCAGCATTCTGTGGAGGTCATTACGTTTGTTGCGGCTCTGTGATGGCAGAAGAGGGTAATGTCGAGGTCATACACACTCAGTCCTCCAGCTGTGCTTAGTCTTTTTACTTCAGTGGAAGGCACTTTGAGATGTTCTTGTGAAGGGGCTTGATCCTAAACAGGCCTGACGCTAGGAGGTGTTTCCTGCCTCATCCTTGGACACTGCACAGCTCCCACTGAAGACTCACAGTTCCTAGTCCTGTTCTGTGATGGCCACCTCTGTAGGAACCAGAAATATTTTTTTGGTTGTTTTTTTTCTCTTCTAAAGTGCTATATGTTTTGCAAAGCTTTTGTTTTGGAGCATAGCATAACATTTGTCAAGAGCAGCAGCAAAATGTAGAAATTACCTAGTCTGACTTTTGTAATCTATAGGTTTTAATGGTGGTTCCTTAGAGAAATCACTTGTACTCAACATTTTTACTCATGCTAGCTGCACTGTAATATGACATGACATGATACCTATGATGTAATACATATAATTTCAAACTGGCTTATACCCATCTTTTCATTTTTAAATGTCTCCAGATCATCTTAAGATTTGTCATGTTTTTCCACTTTACCACGATGAAGTCTGGATAAAGGGAACAGCTTTTTGGGTGAAATTTCCTTTGTGAATTTTAAATGTATATTACAAAGGTGTTAGTATAACCACACATTTTAATACTGGTGTTTAACACTATATATGGACATTGATCTTTAATTTGTTAAAACCCTCAGTTTGAAACTAATGACTGCTGCTAGACTTTGCTTTTAATAAGTGTCAAAGCCTTTTTAAACGTCAAATATGAAAGTTTTTTTAACTTCTTTATGTAACATAAATACAGTATCTTAGGACACATCTACTTTCACATGATGTTTTGGGTCTGTTGCAATTTTTAATCATGATGTCGGCATTCTTCTGTGCTGTAATGGGGCAGTTACCACACTTCTGAAGGGAAAGAGAATGATTGAAGTTTTTCTAAAGACATCAATAACAATAGTATGATTTTTAATATGTAATTTGTGCTGTTTTTGTCAGGCTTGTTTTTTTTTCCCAGAAGCTGTTTACCCATTTCCTCGGGGGTCAGCAGCCTAATAATTTGCCAAAGCATATTTTGAAATTGCAGATAATTTTCATTGTATAATATTAATGAGGAGGGATGCTGATTAGGATCTAGGGAATTGCAGTTGATGGGAACAATCTGGAAGGAGTGAAAAATTATTAAACACACACAGCGGGAGTTGTAGGATTTACCATTGTCGTGTGGCGCCATTAATTCTCATTGCGTCCCGCAGCAGCTTGAGTGCACACTGTGAATGCTGTTTATTAGAGAAGGGCTAGAGTTTTGCCGCAGTTGTTGTAGTGTTAGACTAAACGCTAATTAGGCTTTCCAACAATAATTAGGGGCTCTTGCAAGAAACACAGATTTTAACTAGCCCTGCTGTACTAATGTAAAAAAAAAAGATTAAAACGTTTGTCGGTTGTGCTCTGTAATTGATGTAATCTGAGCTGAAAAAAAAAAGCGGGTGAATTTGTGTTGCTAATCGGAAAAAAAAAAGTTAATTTCAGCGAGATGCATTGCCCCCTTTTCCTTCGTGATCTTGTTTGCACATTGACGTTTTAAGTGACAGACGCCACAGACGCTGAACTAAGAAAGAACCATTGGAAACTGACCAGTCAGGATCTTCAACTTGATCACGTTAGCCTCTGTCTTTTCCCTCTGCTGTACCAAGGTGCAGTGGCACCTTACGTGTGCAGTCAAAGCCGGTATTTCACTTCCGTGCCTCTTCGTCTGCGCTTGTATTCAGTAAAATGTCACTCTTGGTTTTCCAGGTGAACCTGGGCCTCTTAACTTTTTACCAGTTCACACGGTGTCTAACAATGTCTAACAATAAAACTTCCAGAAAACACCCAGGAAGCATCCGGCCTTCTGTTTAAAGATGTGATTTTGAATGTTTAATTGTGTTTTTCTTGGTGAGACACAATTTCTATAGATAATGCAAAAAGCCTCTTTCCAAATGTCTCTTGTCCACTGTATGACTCAAGAGGACTCAGGAATGCTTTTGTGTCCAGCTGGAGGACATCTGCCGTACCTCTGCTCACCTGCTTCTGTGTCTCTCATCTTGCTCCGGACTTGTCTGGTGATTGCAATGCAGTTGCATCTGCAAAACAAATTCTTATTATCCTTTTGAGATGGAGCCAATGTCAATACAGTTTGTGGATCCTACTTTATAGGGTGTTACTGTGCCACAGTTTGAAGGGCAGTGTTCTTAATCAGGCTCTTTGCTGTTTTCATTTCACAATATTAGCATACTGTAGTTTTGTGACGTGTGGGACAGTATATGTCTATGTGGTCTTGCTGAATTTGATGGCTGGTTTTAACTGGTGTCTTATTATTTAAGAATTCCACTAATAATAATAAGAAAAATAATTCCTCGCTTTTGGATAAAGTTTCACATAAAAGAGGAGACACACCTATTCCACCGCTGAAGTGCTGCCTCCACCTGGGAGACACACAGTGTCCTTTGTGCACGAACACTGATGGAGCCAGATTGCCATTGCAGCAGGAGAAAGGCAGAATATACGAGTGTGTAAAGAATTTAGTAGGTTTAATAGCTGGTCGTGAAACTTGCTTGTTTCTTTGTAACTGTAAAGGCGAGCCTTTCAGTGTTGGTTATTACAGTAAACCAGCTTAACTCTGGCCCTTGCCATTCGGTACAAGTGATCATTAAACTGCAGGGTTCCTGTGCACAAGCAGCCTATGTGTGTGCAATCAGACACATTCGGAGGTCAGTCCAATATGGCCGAAGTGTAATGTGTGTCTTGCCTCTAATGTTACAGCGAGCTCCGATAAGACAAACTGCTGCTCTGTGACCTAGTACTCCCAGGTCACAGGGAGAGAAATTGGTGTTGTACTAAGATGTATGTAAATACATATATTATTTATACCGGCATTAGTAGGTGCTGTTGTTGTCTCAGCACAAACCAAGGCCTGGACCCCGGCCTTGGGGCGTTAAGCAGCCCACTTTATCATCTTTTTTGCACTCATGAATAATTAAAAGCTTAAATTACTTGCCATGTACAAAATTCATATGCTGGGGGAAAAAGCTACATGAAAATTAATTTTCTTTTCTGTGAGACTGACAGGAAATCAATTAATCTTGATGTATTATTTTATGCAGGACAGGGTGCAGGAACCAGGAGAGAGAATGGCTACAGCTGTTCTCATTGGTAGGGCCATATATTATAGTTGGCGGGTCTGACAGCTTTTGAAGGAAATGGCTGAAGGGTATCAGGCAGGTGAATCAACTGTAAAAATTTATTGGAGGATACAAACTGTTTCCAGGGACTGATATAAAACTTGCAGTAGAGAAGAGAGGTATTGAATATTTTTTTTTCAAGAACGAAGCAGCTTGTTGTCAATATTTATAGTGTTCCCTTTTGTAGCAGATCGTGTTTGTTTGATTAACTAGTCATATGCTTGTGTCTGCCTGTAATTTATTTGTTGTGCCTCCTGTGGCCCTTTTTTGGGGTAGAATAAAGATTTACCACCAGCTGAATAAAGGCGATCAGGCAATATAACACTCCAGATGAAATGACAGAGCTATTTACAGCATGCTAAAAGTTTTATAACTTGTCAGGGTTTGTAACTTGTTGTGTAAACCTCCTCTCCCTTCTTCTTGATGGTAAACATGAAACATGTCTTAATACAAGAACAGAGGACAGTCTTTGGAGAAGCCCCTGTTCATTCCAAACTTCTCTGGAAATGCGATAAAAGCATTCTCAGCAGAGAATTTCTAAAAAACTTGCATAACACATAAATATGTCAGTGTAAAATGCACTTGTATTTATTTGAAATGTATTTAACATTGTCGTGCTTTTAAAGATTTAATAAAACAGCCTCCCGAACAAAAGCATGACAGAAAATTTCTGTTTCTACAGCACTGCTCCTGGCTTTTTTCCACACTGTTTTTAAACACCTTAATGCCTTTGCATGTTAATTCATTTTTAAACAGGTTCTATACAACAAACTGTAACATTACTTTTGAGGTATAGTTGGAGGATGTAATTACACAATTACTAGTAAGGGGATATTGTTATTATTTCTGAGTTGTGCAGTCTTCCATGGCTAATTGATTTAAAGTAAAATGTTCATTAATAAAGCCTTAAGGAAAAACAACTTTGCAATGCTCAGAAATTAAATTTCCATTTCAAGCTGTTTCTGGGCATCTATATCTTTGTAATGCACATTACCAAATAGTTATAGTAAAGAAGGTAGGTGCTGTGTAATACTATTTATGTATTTGTTTATTTACTTATTGGTCTGTCTACCTAGGTACTTTATTTTTAGAATCAGTGATGAATTATACACTCTTACTATAAATTTTTTTTCAATGTGTTTCTGAAAAATAACTTATATAGGATGCAACAAAGTTCTCCAAAAGAGAACCAGGAGGTAAGGGGTTAAAGATATTTAGTTTTTCTGTTGTATCTGTCTCACTCGGGGTGACAACTGAGAGGACAGCATCCAAGGGCACATATACTTGTCGGCTGTTTTTCACCAAGGATCTCAAAGGTCAAGTGAACCTGTCAGTTGTTTCCGAAAATTAATGATAGCATTTCACCTTTGTCTTTGTCTTTAATTTTTGAAGTGATGTCCTTTTCGTTGTTGTTTTTCTAGAAGTAATATATATATATATGGAAACTTTCTAATACTATAATAAAATACACGCGTTTATATAAGCTACTCAAATAAACAGATAATATTTTGGGGTGTTTTTGGCTTGTTGTGTTTCGAAAACTTGCTGTAAACACGGAGAAATGCTGTTGAAACAGGCAGGGCATAGAAAGAGAACAGGGAAGAAGTTTGAGGGCTTTTAGAGGATGAACTCCAAATGTCCTTCCTGGATTTCTGGAGAAAGGCTGCAAAGTTTAAAGTGATTGTTGATGATCGCAGCCAATGTGACCTACAAAACTGAACATTTGTCAGCCCGACTTTCACAGATGTTAAACATTTGTTGATGTGACTTGAGGCTGCCCGAACCACATTAAAGTCCAGCCGCCGTGTCTGGTGAAACAGTTGGGTGCTATCATAAAAGACACATAAATAGAGATTGAAACACATCAAAATGTGATACCGATGTGATGACTAAAACCTGACAAATGTTCTTATGCACTGCAGACAAATTTATATAAGCCAAATATTTATGAGACATTTTTAATCCAGCCTCTCAGCTCTAAGTTATTCAACTGTTACCTGCTTTACCATTTGATCTTGTTTGGGGTTATCTTAAGGCCTATTAAAACAGTGCTTTAACTGTAGGAATATTGATTATTTAAGAACAAATCTAAGAGTTTCATCTCACTGCTACTTTAGATTAGTATCAACTCATTACTAGCATAGAGGTTATTGCAAAGTCTATGGCATAAAGTACTAGTTAAGTCAAAATCGTTCAGTGGTTTCAATACAGAATTACATAGACAAAAACAACAAAGGTTGAAGTCACATTTTTCCATTAAATGTAAAGACAGTTTAAAATAATAGTATAATACTTTCATCTATTTTTAGTCAAAAGATCACAGCTAGAAATGTTTCCCCTCTTGCCCAAACTGGACGACCTCTGTGTTTTTTTTTGCAATGTTCTAATTATCCAATTAATTGTCGTATAAACACTGGTAACCTCTTACTATTGGCAAAACCCATGCAGTATAATATAAAAAACCCCTCTAAAGTCATTGTAAAGTTATACAAGGAAAGCAAAGGCCCAAAAGTTACAAAAAGGCAGCTTTCCTTGAAGTGCAGAAGGGCCAGCTGTTAAGAAACAGAAGGATCCTGCACAGAATTGGGAGACGAAACCACAGAGCAGTGGAAGAAGAAGGAAGTCTGATAAGAACTCTGGCCGGCTTTAACCTGACTGGGGTGACGACTGGCAGGGTCTCTGGACTGCTGTGCAAAAGGGTTTCTTTTTCTGTGCAATAAATTCCATTCCATTTGTGAACAGATTTCAGTGGTCAACCCAACTGGTGATCAACAATCAGTAAACATCTGTTACTATCTATTAATAAAGCAGCAGAGTAAATTTATGCCTGTAGACTGCTGGCATGTTCATTTGACATTTTATGCAGCAGAGGGGGGTGCAGCTTGGAGCCACAGTTTAAAAACGTTCAGAAATGTGAGAAAAATGAGAGAGCTGGAGACAACTAAATTAAAAAGGCAAATGACCCTGGCCAGATGGAGCACGGTATAACAAATGTAATAAGTTGTTACGTTGCCAGTTGTACAGAAGCTGATGGTTAATTGATTTTGAATGAGGAGTAATTGCAGACCAGATAAAAGGATATATATATATATGTATGTTTTTGTCCCCAGTGTTCTCAGAGTATTGAATTGTAAATTCTTCCATGTGTTCAAATATGTGGAGGTGCTGGAAGCAACAGAGATGGTGAAATGAATCATAGTGAAAAAGAGCTTCTTTTCTTTTTCTGCAGTACGTTTGTCCATTTTGAAATTCAAAAGAAACTAATTAACTTTTTGGGGGTCATTAATGGACCTTTTTGTGAATTTTATCTCCTATGCGTAGCGGTGTAATTTTACTTTCAAACATACCATTATCACAAATCTTTTTAAAGTCTTCATCTTAAATTTATTATACATTTAATAACAATTATTATGGATCAATTATTTATCATTTATAATAAGATATAATTAATAATTAATTACTGTTAACAAGGCAACCAAGAGTCTCATCTGGGACAACACCAGTAATTTCTACAGTTCTAATTTTAAAGAATATTTTCTGACAACTATGTGATATTTTCCACAAATTACAGTGTCGATTGTCATCTGCTGAGTCATATTGACTTTTAAGGGTAATTTTGTGCACATGCTACTAAGAGGATATTGTAGAATTTCTTTACTCCCTGCTCTTTTTTACTGACATCAAGAGTAAGACTCAATAAACGTGGCACAAAGAAAATTGGAGCATCCTAATGAAGAATGAATCCTCATAGTTGGTATGAGAACCTTTTGCATTCGGTTTGTAAATGGCTTTGCTCTGGTAGGCCAAAGAACACATTTATTTGGGTTAAAGACTGCAAGTTAATGAAACAGATCATGAACAAAACCATTATGTTAATGAATTGCAGCACTCACTTTGTTATGTGATATTTTATTTATGAGCTCTTTGATCATTCGGATAAAGATAACAATTTTTATGACATTACACTATGCCCTATTTTCATAAACATATTAAGTACTTTTAATAAACATAATTTATTTTGTTCTTTTAAAATCAACAAAATATATAGGGAGTATTCGCTGAGGGTTAATGAAGTCTAACATTAAGGGAAAATGATATTACTGTATAATGTAGGAGCTTTTAATACCAGAGAAGTAATTGCTTAATGCCTTCTTTTACAGGGTCTTTTATATAGTGTGGTCTGTGCCATTAATCTTATTTATTCAAGTTACTGTAAGTCAAATGTATTGGGAGTGATACATCACTGTTTACATTACTCATTCTTGTACTCTTTGAAGGGACACATCCAGGCAACCGAAGACAATCAGTGAAAGGCAAAATGAGTGAAAGTACTCTTCAGCCAGTGCTAAAATTCAGCTTTGGAAGAAGAAGCGAAAGCTAAATTGTTTTTCAGGACAGCGGTTTTCGTCCGAGTGTATGTAACCATTTTGGGCATCCCATTATCACATTTGTGTGTTCTTAAAGCTGATGTATCAGAAAAGACCTTGGACAGCCTCATTACAAACTAATGTTTTTTTAACTTTGAAAACACAAAACGTGTCCGAATGTAAGTGCCTGGAAGAGACAGAAAAGGTTAATAATGAAATGCAGATGCGGAACTGACTGAACAAGCTGACCCTCTGTGCATCTGTGCTCTAAATGTTTTCACCAACGAGCCATCGGAAGTGTAAAACGACCTCGAACGGGGCCTGTGCAGTAATAGAATCCAGAGCTTCATCTTCAAAGGATAATTTTTAAACAAGCTTTTTGTGCACTTATTACCCCTCAAAAATCAATTCGCCTTTGCATCAGACTTGCTCATCGAACTTCCCCCCTTGAATAAAATCTCCTGGACTGACAGGTACAATTTGTTATAAGGATGACACACGGAGAAAGCATGAACTCGATTATAAAACGCCTCGACGTGGAGAGGTCAGATAAACAATTTGCCACTGAACTAGGCTACCCATAATGCTCGCAGCCTGTCTGCTCAATATCACAGGGTATGCACACAAAAGAATTGCGAGAAAGTCTGGAAGCTGATGACAGTCAGGTTTGCATTTTTTTTCCAGGTTAATTCACTCGATGAAAAGCTGGTGTGTGTGATGTGTCATATATCAAAGGCAGGGGCATCAGTAATCTTTGCTCAAGGGCATGGATAACAGACAGATAGACATGTGAATGAGATGGAAAAAAGCAACTCATCCTTTTCTGCTAACACCACGAAGGAGATAAAGGAAGATTTATGAGTCATCTTGGACCACATACCAGCATGCAGCCCATTTTTCACATGCTCCAAAAATTGGTGCTGGAAAGCAATCTGCTTGTCACAGTGTCCGTCAGGTGCTTTAGGAAGAAATTGGGTCCTTCGGGCTCCTTACTCTGCAGTCAGCTATTTTCTTTATAGCAGTTTTGTTTTTAATGGTAACCATAAATATATGTAGGGATATAAGTACCTTTATCACCTAAGGTGGTTTCATGTGATATACAATTCCTGGTCTGCTTTTGAATTCCATCGCTGTTGATAGCACACATGGATGGATTATCAGGAGTTGTAGACTTCTCTCTGCATTGATAGGCACTGATAAAGAGGTATGACTGGCTTCTTGTCTGAGATGGCTGAAGGACTCTTTCCTTTTATAGTAGCTGCGACCAGAAATAAACAAACTTCTCGTAAAATGTCATTTAAGATTCATTGAGGTTGGATTATGATGCGTTTATACAATGCACATTGTTTCAGCATTTGTAAAAGGAAGGTTTGGCCAAAAGTTTGATTGTGGAGAAGAAGTATACAATACTGCATCAATATACATAAATGACTGCTGGTTTGCAGGGTGGGCTTACAACACCGAACGATTAAAAACAGCATGAAGCATTTGCTGCTCACAACACAGTGAGGTATGTGTTTTACATTTGTTATACCAATCTACAGCATTTGTTTATAGGCTGTGGAAGGTATGCTTTTGATTTAAAATTGTTAGCCCAAGGTTATTCTGGTTGCAGAAATAAAAAAGGACAAGATTACATCTACCATACTCCTTTTGGGTACCAGACTCTATTGAAGGAAGAACTATTATTATTACGCTATTATTACGTCTCTTCACGTCTGTGTCTGTTGTGCACCATGTTTTGCTGTTGTTGTCGGGTTGTGTGTTTGTGGTGGGTGTCACAGTCCTTGTCACGTCTGTCGTGTGTGACGCTCTCTGTTTGTAGTTGGTATTGAACTAGGGGCGACAGCACAGTGTGGCAGGAAGTCACAGTCCCACCAGAAGGTTGCTCTGCGGTAGCTAGACCTTTGGAGTAGGCAGCGATACCTGATACTGTTCCTGAAGACAATGCCTGACAAGAGGCAAGCATTTACCCCCAATATTCACTTTATTTTTCAAATAAACTAATTAACAGCAAAGCGCACATTTTAAAATAAATATGATGTTTTGTGTTAAGTGTATTGTGACGACAAATACACAATATTAATTTAGCATAAATTTATTTCTAAAATGTTTGTTGCAGGCAGAGAACACTGGCTGTGACTGCAGCAAATGGCAAGGGAAAAAGTATGCCTTGGTCAAAGAGCACAAGCAGACTGGTTCAGGTGTGCATGAAGCTGGGGGTGTCGCTCTGTGGAAGGGTTACACATGAACCCTTTGCAGTGCTCAGGCCAGTGGGCTCCAGGATTGCCCAACAGGCTGGGGTTCAGGCCTTGGCAGTTGGCTGGCAGCGAAGGGAAGAGTCTCAGGGTCCTGCAGGGGCTGCCTCGAAGCTCTTCACACAGATGAGTGGCTGATATCGTTAGATGAACTGCTCTGAATGAAATAAATGCTCATGGCCTGCATAGTTGGATATTTATACTGTATACAAATAGTTCCCCATGTGGGCGGCATGGTAGTGTAACGCTTACGGCCGACAGGCGCTGTGTAAGAGCCGGCGTACCAGAGCGGGTGACGTCACCGCCCTTCCCTGTGATAGCAGGACCACAGCTACTGGGCTGTGGAGAGATCTCTCTTTGGCTCACGGGGCTAGGTCGCTGCAGAGAGACGCGGAAGTCCCGGGTTCGAGCCCCGGACGGTGCAGGGGCCGACCTGATGCGGCAAGGGCGCCCGCCTGAGCCCCCGTTGCGTTACATTGGTGTCAGAAGCGGGGCGGGATAGCCCTTCGCCGGGGACGGCGATTTAAGCGGGGGAGAGTGTAACGCTTACGGCCGACAGGCGCTGTGTAAGAGCCGGCGTACCAGAGCGGGTGACGTCACCGCCCTTCCCTGTGATAGCAGGACCACAGCTACTGGGCTGTGGAGAGATCTCTCTTTGGCTCACGGGGCTAGGTCGCTGCAGAGAGACGCGGAAGTCCCGGGTTCGAGCCCCGGACGGTGCAGGGGCCGACCTGATGCGGCAAGGGCGCCCGCCCGAGCCCCAGTTGCGTTACAGTAGCATTGTGGTTACCATTGCTACCTTACTGTGCTGGGGCCCTGGGGTACTATCTGCATTGAGACTGCATGTTTTTCATGGATTTTCTGGGTGTTCCAGGATCCTATCACAGTCCAAAAACAGACCAGCAGGTTAACTGGCTTTTGGAGAATTGGCCCTAGTTATATGTGTATCTGTGTTTGTGCCTGTCTGCCATGTGATAGACTGGCATCCAATCCAGGGTGTATCCTGCCTTGCACCCATTGCTTGCTGGGATAGACTCTGGCTCCCCTTTGGCCCTGAATTGGAAGAAAATGGATGGATGGATAGTTCCCCATGTACACAGTGAAGAGTCTGACTTTAATAAAGGGAATTTAAACATTACTTAACAACTTGCCAGACAAGGTTCCAAATGAAAATAGAGATACTCCTACCATCTTAAGAATTATTAGAGTTGGGTGTCAAGCAACAACATCACAATGTATTTTAATCGCAGCCTCTGGAAAAAACTACCCAGCCACTTTGTTTAAGCCGATATCCCAGCGTCTTTTAACGAACTGCAGGATTATCTCCTCATCAATTAGCTAGGACTATCCAAAAAGGCTAGATGCCTCGAATGATCAGGGAAACATCCTGGGAAGAATTAACTACTAACTTCAAAACTGGCTAGTTTGACTGAATGGCTTCCTCCTGTTTGTGACTGCTGTGATCTTATTTGTTTGACCACTGGAAATAGTGCTGTGAGAGTATTACGTCTGGGTTTTAAAACCGAATTGTACTGAGTGTAGGTGATATAATTTTGAATATGCATTGGATACAGACAATTCTGTAATTTCTGCATAAAACCATACAGTAAGTGTGTATAATCGAAGCAGAGGCTTTACATAATATTTCACCTCTCTAGCCAATTTAAAATGTTTACATAATTTTCCAAAAATAAAATTATTCCTTTGTGTTATCTGTTCATTCATACTTAGGTCCTTTGCTCTCCAAAAACCACAGCTCAAACTGGGCACCATGGAAAATTAGATTTAAAATTTGCTGTTAAAGTACTGAAACAAAATAAATGACCAAAATGCAAAAAATGCAGGATATATGCCTTGATTTGAGATAAATATTTTATACCTGACCCTTTGCACAGTGCCAAAGTTAACATTTATTTAAGAGTTTTTTTCTCCACATTTCATTAACATTTCTTTTCAATATTGCATGTGAATGGAAAACATTTGGTTGTAGTCACTTTCAATTTATCTTATTCTTTTGAGACTGTTGAATAGTGCCAGATACTGAACGATTAATTTTTGGAGTTTTTAAAGAAGTAGTTCTGATGTGTTGCCAGAACATTGCTTAATTTCAAATTGAAAGTCGTGGTTTACTTTTCGTTTCATTTGTCTTGCTGTCATCTTTACATGTCTTTATATTTTTAAATAAACAAGAGTAAATTTTAATTTTGCTTTGTAATATATTTCCCTTGGTTAAGTTACTGTAACTGCTTAGGTAAAAAAAGAAAACTTTTTTTATTTGAATGTGCTTGCGCGAAGGACTCTGATGTTGTTTGTACAGTAAGTTCCAGATGAGCATCTGTTTGTGTTTTAAGTTGAGGGTTTATATTGTGTGGGGCAAAAAGCTCTTTCTCCTCACAGTTTTGGTTATAGCTTGAGCTTCATAGCTGAAAATCAAGCTAGGTGTTTTTGTTCCTTTGTTTCTTTATCGTTTATTTGCTGCAGTATTAGTTTTCTTTACTTCTTTGCAAGATTGCTTCTTCTAGAATGTACAGTGGGTATTGCATAACAGAACTCACTGGACTAGAGGTTACCAGTGTCCCATGGCTTCATGGCATTCTATGAAAGGACAAGTGGTTTACTTTCTAGTTGCAGTTGGTGCTGAATTGGTCCATTGAATGCCTCCCTCCTCACACTGCACAAATACATACACTGTTGTACACCCACTCACTCTTAATGTAAAGAATACTGGTGCTGCCTTCTGGGTCTTTCTAATGTGTGAAATGCCATGTTGGGCTTATAACTGGAAGTTGGTAAAATTGGTAGTTGATAATATACCTCCATCTCTGGTATGAAATAGAACTCCTAGCACCTTTGGGCTCCTGGATAAAAGAAAACTGGTTTAATAACTGTGTTTCAAAGACAAGCTGTGCCAATACCACCATAAAGAAGTACAGAGAAAAGATATGGATAAAAGAAAGATGGACATTAAGATTATAATTCTGTGGACATGTGTAACCTGCACGCCTGTACTTCAATCTTCTGAGCAAGCTAAACCTTGTTGTAGGCCTAAGTGTTTTCATGTTAATCTCTGTGTTCCTGTTTCCTTATCTCGTTACTTCATTGGAGAATCATGTTTCTGTGAAGCAAGCAGAGAACTACAACTTCTTATCTGCGTCTGTTGTTAACATCTACTCCTTCCTGCTGGGAATACATGTTTATACCTCTTTGTCCGCCTTCTGTTTCCTTAAAAAAGACCTTTAAAGGCTTAAAGGCCTTCATTTAAAGACGTAATCTTTAAAAAGACTTTCATGTCCAAGCCTTGCGTTGTTCCACAGCCTTCTAATTTTTTTGCAGGATTGCAAAAGCCAGGGTTCCAAACTGGCCTACTGCTTTTCCAACTAGAGGGTAGGACATTTTCAGTGGGATGGCAAATTTGTCAAATTTGCTTCCTAGTGCAACTGCTCGTTTCCAAACCTGTTTTCGGTTTATCACGCTGGAAAGGCAGCTATTAAAACAGATCACAGTTCATGAATTTACTTCTCGGTATCTCCTCATGGTGCCACTGATGAGCTCCCTGGGCGATGTCCTGCCTGTGCCAAACAGCGAGATGGACATATTTGCACCAGGTGTCCTGTAGACGTGGCTGCGGGAATCTTTCAGAGACCATATGGTCGACTGAAATATATTTGACCCTGTGATGTCAGAAGTGTACCATTTTATTAAGGTGCTGTACTTTATGTATTTTCTATTTATTGTATGTTTTATGATGTTACGTATAAACAGAATAATAATACACCAGTTGCATTTTGTTGATTTCCATCCTCATGACTGAACACTTTTGTAATCAGTAATGTCTTTGCTTCAGAAGCACCTTTTATGACCAGGATGTTACATTATTGTGTGTTAATAGACTTCCATCATTAAGAGGCGGAGATGCTGCTCACCCTCAGCATTAACAAATGCATCATACCCATGATTTCTTTTTGTCCACACATGGATGGAATCACCACCATGAAAAGTAAATGTTTTTAGGTTTTAAAATTCCTAGTGTGGACCATCTTCAATTCCCAAAATGTGAAAATTGATGTCAAAATCAGTAGACAGAAATGCTCATGCTCTTGCTTGTGTTTCCTTTTAATACAGTTTGGAGTGTCTCAATTGGCAACATTTAAATAGCTTGTTGATACTCTATCGCCTTAAAAAATAAAAAAAAGAGCATTACAGTACATACCCTGCTGTCTCCTCATGTGTTTATTTCCCTCATGTTATTGCTGCCTGTCCTCTGCAGTTGTGGAGCATAATATTTTTGGATTATGATTTTCCACACAATATTTATCTGTGTCTCCGGGTAAAATAATCTGTGTAATCAGAAACTAAAAACAACAAGTCGCCTCCTTCTGCATATCAGGTTGCTTACAGGGAAATGTAGCAGCTCAGCGGGCTCTGCCTAAGAGCTGTAATGTTAAAAGGGACAACAGGATCGGCTTAAAGCAACAAATATATCGACTTTGATTTCATATCTGATACCGCAGACGCAACTTCCATTTTACATTACTGTCAGCAGAGATCACATTAGGAGGGAAGTAGCAGCGCTTGCTCTGGGATTTCCCTCTCAGTGGTGTTTATGGCTGTTTTTGTGAGGGAGGACGCCCTTCTCAAGCAAAGGGTCGCTTCACTCCTGAGTGCTGTTTATTTTTAGTAATAACATCCAATACAATTGAAAGTTGGGTCAAGGTGAGGCTAGGACACTTGTGGGGGTGGCGGGTGGGGGGGGTGAGAAACAACAAACAGATGTTCTTTGATGATAATTGTGGAGAGGGAAAGGGTTTGGTGCACGACTGAATGTGTTCACTTGTTGAGGGTTTTTAACTTGGGCCAGCGGTGCCTGTTATCGTGCCCCCTTGAGTCTCAGAGTACCTGCTGTTGCTATCAAGCCACTTGCCAACTGTGACATCTGTTCAGTGTAAGCATTGAGAATTTGAATGTCAATATCCTTGCCTTGAACCAAACGGAAAAGTATTTGTCACTCGGCGACAATCATTCTTCAAATAAAAGGTTAGCTAGACAGAGTCTTTAATCAGGGAGTGGAACTCGTCTGTCAGCGGTGCCTTTTAAAAAGCAGCACTGAAGACCGGCTGCCAGCTCACTGCCTGATGAGTCAAGTGATTGATCAGTGTAAATCATTTTCTCTTACTACTGTCGGAGGAAACTTGATGGCTAGGATGTCAACATGGGATTAAATATGATTCCTGTGGGCAGTGCACATGATGAATACCCTGCCATAGAACTCTTGTCTGTCACCTCCAGGATCAGGGTTCAAATCTTGTCTAGACCAAGGTAATAACAACCGGTTTTCTTTATCATGCAGTTACACTCCATCTGTGTGACGATAATTTAGCATGACAGTGATCACTGTCATATCATTAGCATCTTCCCTTCACAGACCAGCAGCAATGTTTAGAACATTTAAATGCTCCGTGAGTGTAATAAGAACCCTCTTGTTATTGTGACTAATATGCCTGGCTAAATGATACATCCATTATCAGAAGGTTGCTTGATCCTGGTGAGGGTTGAAGCAACCTGGTGACAACCCAGTGACCAAAGGGCAAAAAAGTGGGACCACACCTTGGACACTAGTCCATCACAGGGCACAAGGCAAGACCACAGTCTGGACAGGACACTAGTCCATCACAGGGCACAAGGCGAGACCACAGCCCGGACAGGACACTAGTCCATCACAGGGCACAAGGCGAGACCACAGCCCGGACAGGACACTAGTCCATCACAGGGCACAAGGCGAGACCACAACCCGGACAGGACACTAGTCCATCACAGGGCACAAGGCGAGACCACAGCCCGGACAGGACACTAGTCCATCACAGGGCACACCTGAAGAAAACCCATGCAAACACATGATGAACATACAAAAACAAATGAAAAGAAACCCATCCAGGATCAAATTCAGGACTATGAATTAAAATACTTAATTGGAACTACCCTAATTAAAACAACAAAAATGATGATTTGTGTATGTGTATCTGATAAAGATGTTTCAAATTTTTTTCTTAATTTTGTTAGAGCTTAAACTAAACATTTGCTATTGGAAAAGAAAATGAGAAACTAAGGTCAGTAATTTTGTACTATTAACTTGTCTGTTTAAACTGGGTAAAATGCTTTTTTACTGCCAAAAATAACGCGTATCCTAACACTATAAAATACATGTGCACTTTAGATGTTTTAACTTTAACAGTCTGAGACGTTTCCCCACACATTATTTTATATTTTAAATGGTTTATTATGTTATTTTTGTGGTTTTAAGTCTCATTATGCTAACGTAGGCCTTTCTGATTTATAAGGTTATTACAGCACCCACGTTTACAATAGAAATGATACATAAATCACCTTTTTACTGTTAGAACAATGTTTTTTCAATTGGAAAGAAAGACAGGGTAGTTAAAGTGATCCTCATTAGAGGTCTCATTATTGGTTAAGTGGCTCTCATTTTTGAAAATCGGGCCTGAGTGCTCTTTTTTGCATTTGAATATTACATTTTTGCATTGTTTAACATTCATTTGCTCTTTTCCTAAAGGAAGCAGTTCAATTTATTTTTAATATCCACACCAGTCATTGACCTTCAATTCCTGCTGAGTCTAGCACCTGCTGACCTCTGCCTTAAATCTGCCAGGTCAGAGATATACATACGGGCCTTTTCGCAGAGAGCTTGGCCTGCTTGTCATGTCCCAGGGATGTTCTACATCTTGTTTCAAAGATATTTCGCTGTAATGTTCTGTGACCTTTTCCACTGAGTGAGGCAGTCAGAGAGCCGCTTCGTGAGGGAAAATTGAGCTGTTTTATTCCTCCCCAAGGAGTCTCCTGTTTCCTATCCACCATTTATTTGAAAGCTATCATTTTCTGGATTTCATAGCTGAAAAATGGCATTGATTCGCTGGATGATAGATGCTAAGAGTCCTTCTATTGACATGGCTATTGACAGTTTTCAGTAAATTCTGCATCTAATTATCACTCTTGGCTAAATGATACACCTTGTGGACTTGAGAGAGGTAGTCAATAGCTCTCACTGTATTGTTCTAGCAGTCCCTATTGAGCAGTGTGTCAAAGCGATGTGATTTATGCGATCAGAAAGAAAATTTCTGTCAGTGTGCTGCATAATTAAGCAAAATACAGACTGATTGGTGACAAAATCAGGTCTGTGGAAGACATCAGCAAATGAGAAAAGATGTCTCCAGTAAATGGGGAAGACGTTGAAGAATCTCTCCTGGCGTTTCACGGTTTTCAATTTTCTAGGGTTCAATATTCTTTTCCCTTTTTTCAGGCACAGAGGAGCGGTTTCCTATCTGTTCCGTCTGGCTTTACTGAGGAAATTGTATTTGTGTGTCAAAATATAAGTGGGGAAAGGGATTTTTTAGGATGGGGATAAGTAACCCAGTTTGAAAAGAAAAGCTAAGCTACTGTACAAAGTGATGTAATAATAGAAAGGGAATCATTCAAAAACTCTTATGGTAACAGTGCTTTGGGATATACAGTATAGCAGTACATAGAACCAGGTAATTGGAATTTTAGTTAATCTGTTATTATATAGGCTAATAACAGCTTTAAAATGAGACAGAGTGTTTTCATAATGTAACGCTATCAGCAACAAACTAAAGAGCATCATGTCAGCTGTTTGAGGTACAGAAAAGGGGTTGTCTTCTTCACCCAGAGACAGATGCCAGCACATGGAGTCATTCTGCATTGGATTTTATTGGCTGTTTACTTACAGGATAGTTCATGATGAGCGGGGTGTCTAATCACTTATTTCTAATCACTAATAATCAGTAGATTTTGGGCACCTAGCATTTGAAGCTCCTTGTTCTTGTTTTATTTTTGAAGGAAAGGAGTGAACTAGATTTTAAATAGATCCTGGTGTTATGTTTTAAGAACAGCACACGGTACACAATGCATTTTTCCTTCACCAACTATGAATTGCCACTTTTATGATGCAATAGCGCACATGACATATTTTACAGGCAGATTATCGTACTATAGAAGAAATTCGGGGAGAAGCAATGTAATCCCAATTTTGCCCTGGATCAGTCAGTTTTGATTTCACACTGACCTTGTGATCAGCACCAGCAGATTCTAGCCTCTGCATGCACACATCCTGGAAAATCACCTTTGGAATACTGGAAAATCATTTTAGTGTCCCTATTTTGTGAACCTGTTTGAAATGAAAATTGAAATTTCCTTAAGGGATCGACTTTCTTACACTGACAAAGTCACATCAGTACACTTGACACAATTTACTGAAGCAGCTTGAAGCACTGTAAATGCTGGAAAATCTTGTACAATTCAGGGTCATTATTTAAATAATATGATTTATTTTTTCTGTGTTCGGACAGTTAATATGAATACTACAATTAAAGATGTCGCGGCTAAGATTTCCCTCTCTGTCTTGTTAAATCAGCATCTTGAAGCACATTGCACGCACATGCACATCTGAGCAGACACCCTTGTCTTTGCTTCAGTATATTTATATCCGTTTTATTTGTTCACAACTTCGGCAGAAAACACAGCAGCTGTCGTTATTATACAAACAAGCTGGTGAAATAACGGTACAGCACCAAGATAACAGCAAGCATATGGACTGTTTGCTGTGAAGGAGCACACAGAAGAGAATGTGATACTGCTTTCTCCCCTCTGGGATTGTCAGGATGAGGCACAGCCCTCCAAAAGAAAATCCAAAAGTACAGCAGATCAAACTGTATTTGCAAGCACTACGCCTAGGGGCAGCTGCCTTGTGAGGTACAGCCTGGCAAATCACCATGCTCAAACAAAAGGCAGCCCTGTATTCTAAACCTTCCTTGGAGCGCTTTAGTGTTTCATAAATGACAAATTATTGTTTTTGTTATTTCTGCATTTCAAATTGTTTGTGCACTTCAAATCATCTGTGAAGTGAATTATGTGTGCTCAACAAACTTCTTTCTTTAAGGTAGGCGGGTTGGAAAAGGCAGTGGAGTCACATCCCATGTCAGACTTCTTGCTTTTCATTGAGTTAGACAAACTCTAGCCCACACAGAATGACATGGAAATAAATTTCTATAATGACAGGGCTTTGTGCTTTATAAAAGTGAAAGGGGTAAAAATCCAGCCGAACAATTTTGGGTTTGTCATTTCACAAAGTATTAACCCTTCCCACCTCCCTCAAAAGGAACTGAGATTATTATTGTCATTATTATTAATTAAAGTATCTGCTATACATGCCATCAGACATTACCTTCAATTAATGCAGTAATTGTCCCATTTAAATATATTTCTATAGGCTCCTAAGTGACAGCTGTGGTTTGGAGCCACTAAGAAGGCCGCACACACTGGACACTGCTGTAATTAAGATCATAAGTCAAAACAATAAGAGGAGGCTGTCCATCACATTCTCTTTGTTCTGAAGATGTCGTGAAGCCTGAGAATTCCTGGGAATTCTGCTTCAACAATAGGGCTAGTTAGCCTGTTCCAACCACCCGCAACCGTTGATGTAAAGGCACACCTCCTTGACTTGAAAGCATTTACTCTTCGTCTTCATGCACATCCCTTGTTTTGCGCACCAGCTGTTGGGCCTAAAGAAGTCAATTGGGTTGAATTGTCAGCACCTCTTGGTAATGAGTAAAAGAGTCAGTGTTATGTGGTGGAGTTGGCTGATGGCACCTTGTGCTGCCAGTCACCACTGCACACTGAGGCTGGGTGGGTGTTACTGACTAGAGCTGTCCGCCAGGGCACAAGACCCCTGCTGTGTTTCTTCCAGCTCGAAACGTTGACCAGTGTGCATTTTGTTTGAACATATCGCCCAATGTGTCATTTTCATCTCTCCAGAGCTGCCAATAGGTGGCACGAAATGAGTTTGGTAGAGTTATTAATACCAAGGCCTTTAGTGAAAGATGAACACCAAAGACTTTTCTCAGGTGTTACTGTCTTTTTATTTTTTTATTTTAAAAATTGTATTATTTATTTTTATTCCTTGTGTCCCAGTAATTCATTAAGCACGTCTGAAAGTTATGAACAGGTGCTTTTGACAGATGTAATTAAAAGCAAAAGTTGTAATTAAAGATGTAATTAAAAAACAGAAAGTTCTAGCATCAAAGTTCAATTTTCCATTAAATGTGATTTAATTTTTGCAACTTAAATTCTTCTCTTGAGTTTGAACATCACTCTTCTTGTGTAAATGTTCACTGTCAAGCCTCTGCGCCAAATTTCTCAGTAAAACATATTTGCTTACTTTAAACAGATGGACAGGAATGTGAATGGTAATATTTTTAATAAGCTGACTTGTTGAGGGGGATAAAATAATCAGCCTTAAGCTGCTCCAGCCAGGAATGCCGTCTTACTCATGGTATGAACTGAAAGCATGTGGGAGTTATGAGAAGATTACAAAATCATTTGCATGTTCTGAAGATATATTTTTTTTATTGTGCAACAAAGTATCTAACCTAAAAATAAAAGTAAATGACTGCCCGGTTTGTATATATAAATGATCTGAGATCTGTGAACCTCAGTCTTAAAACTTTAACTTCTCATTATTTTGATGGTTCGGAATATTGTTTAATCAAAACCACATTTTGGAAAACCGTGCGCAGTTATTGTAGTTTCCCACTCTACCTCCTGTGTCCTGTAATTGTGACTAGCCAATGCTATGCAAAAGCACTTGGGGAAAAAAAAGTCTCCTTGAAAGAGGTCGCACCAGCCTCACTTATTGTTTTTCACTCGCTTGTCTAGCTGAGAGCATGATTTATACTTCTAATGATTACTAACACTCTGAAGTGCTGAGATGTGTATGCTCTCTTAAGTTTTGATGATAAAGTGTTAAGTTCAGATCTTGTCTCATAATTTGCGCACAAAATCAGGTACTTTGCTCTGAAGTGAAAGCAATCTCTGAGCCTGTTGTGATGTGTGACTGGAGTGGGTACCAATAAATAATTCAGTGCATTTAAAGATGCGTCTTTGCTAATCACTAAACTCTCACTGAGGGTTCAGGTCTCATTTCAAGCCTTCTAACCATCATTGGGTGTACAAGGAAAATTGTTCGGAAGGTTGTTAAAGACAATGAAAAGAAAACAGTTTCTTTAAAGAAAAAGCAGTTGTAGGAACATGTGGAGATGAGCAACTTTAAGTTTTTCAGATACCAACACAGGAAAGATTTTTAATATTGTGTGCTTCAAGGCCCGGGGTTCATTCTCATTGTCCACCTGGCCAAAGACTTTGTTCCATTTTCCCTCATGGGACTTGTCTCAAATGTAACACAGAGCAGAAGAATTTCTGACATCATTAAACTGAACAAATATTTGCTTTTATGGAATTATCAGATCAGTGCATTTCTATACTTCTACCTCCTGGAGTTTTCAGTTGTTACAGTAAATAATCACAGGCATTGGTTTCACAAAGGCAGCACTAAAAATAATACAATTATTAATGAGATGTTTTTGACCTGTAATGATTAATTTTGGATACAGATGCATTTGTGGAAACCTCATACAATAAAATATAAATATTTATATAGCACATGTATTATCCAGTGTAATACCTTTAAATCAAAATAAACACAATCCCTAATGCCCTATCTGTATCCTTCCTGCTGGAAGAAGAATCTCTTCTTTCACTTACCAAAGGGAAAATATAACTTCAGACAAATGGGGTCTTGAAATGTATACCAGGGACACGCTAGCCCACTTTGGAGCACTTTTTCCCTATGGGAATAAAAGAATTGTGTTTATAATGGGATTTAATGAATGGAAATATTGGTTAAATGATATGCTAAACTCCAGAGAGACTTCAGACCAGACCAGATCATGTCTTTTAACCTAGCATATGTTGTAACTCATGAGACAGTGTCCTACATTTGCACGATAAAGCACTATGTGGCATCTGGAATGAGCATGATGCTGTATGTTTTGCACAAGTTATCACGTGCAAACTGTTTTTGCAGTTCTTAATATCTGTGTCTAAACGTTCCTGTCTTCCCATATATGCATTCTGCTTCATCATCATCTCTGAACAGAAGCCAGACTAGAGCTCTGCCTTGTCCGTCTTCTGGACACAACTTGCCAGCATGTCTTCTCTTTGTCCAGTTTTCGGTCTGCCTTAGTTTCTTAATGTGTCTGGTCGTCCCTGGTCTTTGATTAAACCTGACAGGAGGTTGAATCAAATAAGTTTGTTCTTTGTGAGCTGCCAGTCTGACATGTAAATTGAATCACACAGCAAAGGTCTATGCTAATTGCGAAACCAATTAATGTATTATTTTCGGGAATTGCTTCTGTTAAGATGCCCTTGCAAAAAGAGCTGGCTTCCCCAGGCCGAACCTTGATGAGTATTTAACCTTCATTTATTTTGTATTTTCTATAAGAGAAAACAGTAATAAAACTTTGCTTCTAATCAATAAGTTATACAACCACAAACCTCGTATCTGAGAGATTAATATATTATTGTTTTATTGGAAGAGAAAACATTGACTTTTCAGTTGAAGTGATTTATTTTTCTGTTACTTTTTGTGATAGCAAAAAGTGAGAAACTTGCAAAAATTGAATATTAAAGTGTTGCTTATGGCCTCCTTATACAGCACTAGTTTTTCATTAGGTCCTAATTGATATAGGGATGTGTTGAAGTGTATTATCAATCTTTATTTGGATGCTTTGCTACGATGGTGATCAATGAAAATTGCTTTCCTATGTTGACAGTATTGGACATTATATACCAGCCACAAGCAGGGCCATGTAATAGTCTTTATAAAATCTGACCAGCTGGATCAATAAAGCATTGAAATAAGAAGATGAAATTACTTTTGGGTAGGATGAGGAGCTCTAATACACTGTGCGACTTGTTCCCTGGTATGAAAACTTTACTGATAGGTTTTAATAATAATGTAATACTCTGTGCTTTCAAGCCTATTAAAATTCTTCTGATGTTTATACGTATCACTGCATCAGAGACACATAATTTAGAAATGTTTTTCATAGCCCTTGGGTTTCCTTAAACCCCAGCTGATGTCTATACTTTACTCTTGCATATGGGTCAAGCAGAACAGGAGCCATTTCACTTTGTTTATTAACATTTCATCAGCAAAGTAATAGGAACTCCTGCCTTAAACTTTCAGTTTCAAGTGAACTCTCTTAGCAGCAGTGGAACTTGTTAACTTGTTTGCAGAAAGTCATACAGAGGATTAAACTTTTGGGTTGTGCTCTTTTGTATGTTTTAAAGCATACAAGTGAAATGTTTCGGTACTTTTACATATCTGTTGTATGCAGCCTTAGAGTAGATTTAATTGGAATAGTGGAATGTTTTGCAATTCGGGTAATGCCAATTGAATCTTTGTCCATTTCCTTTTTGTGAAAGTGATTTACAGATTTGCTGTCAGATGCCATGTTCAGTCTCTGAACCCTAATATTCTTATGCTTCTGCCCGACTATGTAGCCTTTTCACATAGTTCTGTCCACACAGTGAGTAACAGTATGTGCAGTTCTCTACACTCTCTCAGTAGTTTGCCAGTAGTTTGCCGTCGGAGGGGGGGGGGGAGGAGAACAAAGTAATGTAGCCAATTCATAGAGGGGGATTATTAGGAGACATGGGAAATTTGGCCAGGACGTCGGGGTTACACCCCTACTCTTTTCGAGAATCACCCTGGGATTTTTATTGATCACAGAGAGTCAGGACCTCGGTTTTACGTCTCATCCAAAAGACAGCGCTTGTTTTACAGTATAGTGTCCCTGTCACTATACTGGGGCATTAGAAGCCACATGGGCCACAAGGTAAGCTGGCCTCACTAACACAGCAACCTTAGTTTTTCCCAGGAGGTCTCCCATCCAGGTACTGACCAGGCTCACACCTGCTGAGCTTCAGTGGGTTGCCAATTGTAAGTTGCAGGGTGACATGGCTGCTGGCATGCAGTCCTCTACACTGGCCCTCTGTATAGCTGTGGGACAGCTTACTCCCTCTCCTCTGTCTTCCACTGGAGACTGCAAAGCAGTGTGAAAAACAGACCACAGAAGGGAACCTGAGGCAGCTGTGTTGCAGCTTGTTCATACTCACTGAATGCAAATGTATCCAAGATGGAGAGATAATGTGGGTATTTCTTCTGGACACCTGGACATTCTTGAATAAAGTAGGGTAAAATTGTGCCTGCGTCATAGAGCTGATGCCCCAAGGGTGTTTGAACAGTCCAGTAAGGAGTAAGGAGAACCTCACTCAAAAACTGGTGCATTTTGCATCACTCAGGTTCACCCAAAAACCTTTCTGAAAAGGATTTTACTATTGCATGTGTACTGTGGATGTCCTGGAACAGCCTGCTACCTAGTATGTAGAGGCTTTCTTTGATTTTTGAATTCACAGTTAGAGTTTAGTAATAAATATGTTTGTCAGAGTTTGAAAATCTCTTTGCCTGTCTAAGAAATTGTGTGAGCCCGACACCGTGGATGTGATCTTAAATGACTGTGTTGAAGGGGCTGAAAATGCAGGCTTCCGTTATTTGTTTCCCCTTTTGAAAATGAATAGAATCCCACTACTTCAAGATCTTGAGAGAGCTGAAATTGTCAGTGACAAATAAGCTCTGGAGACTTCCTTTTTCCAGACTCTTATGTGATGTCTGGACATAATGTCAGACATTTAGCATAGATTTTCAGACCGTTGAGTCAATAAAGTGGTCAATACAGGTAGTGCAAAAGACTTCCAGTCTAGACTGCTGAAAGTTTTCATTTTTTTTCCTTCATGTGACCCATGCCATTAGTTTCGATAAATTGGGCATAAACAAATCGATAGCGGATTAGAAATCCAGATGATCTTTTATCATCGCCTCAGTATTTTCCGGCACCGAAGCTACTTAGATGAAGGTCTTCTTCTCCATGAAAATGTCAAAAGAAATGAGAGCCTCTCTGGCTCTCCCTCGGAGTTATTTTAAAATGTGTGAAAGTGTGCACTCTTCATAGAAAAGGAACTGTAAGTCTACAGAAAGCAATTCATTGAAACACAGTGTAGCTTGTTAATAATGTGTAAAGAAAACTCTTTCTCATATACAGGTGCTGTAAGCATGTGCTATTTCTTTATTAATTGAATTGCAGGCCTTTTTGTGGGTTGCAAGTTCTTTCAAGTTGTGAAGTTGTGGTAATCTAGCTTACTTGAACTTTGTAGGCTAATGTTTCACCATGTTACCAATATTTAAAACATCTTAACAGCACTTGAAGTCTGTATGGGTAGATGTACAAATGATGTGCCTTGTCCGCCCCACTGTCTCAGAGCAGTCTTTCTCATGGCTGTGCCATCCTGGAAAGAGACAGATTGGGGCACTTAAAAGTACCACCACAAATTCTAGATTTGTGAAATAGGCCCTCAACCTTTGATTAAGCTGTTTAATAACTGTAATGATGGGGAAATTGTTCATAACAACATTTGCCTCTGTTGCTTAGTAATTCATTAAATCTCTTTCAATATTTATATTTTTTTAAAGTGAAAGCTTACAATTAAACACTGTTAGTTAATTTCTGGAGTACGTGCTACCCAATCCAAGTTGTTTTTAATAAAACACCTGGAAGATTCTAAGGATTTATGGCATGTGTGAAAATACAGATTTCGAAAGCAAAGCGTTTCACTTTTCCACATATTTAATTTGTTATTTCTCTGAAGTTTTGAAAGTATGTGCTACTAAGCAATTCGTTTTGTGCTGTATTGTTTAGAGGAGCAATTTTTCTTACATTCACTAAGGGTTATTGCATCTTTATCCCACCCTATAGTAACACTGCCTGCAAGGACATTAAATAATGTTTTACTGCCAGTAGTTTGCTCTGTCTCAATTTGTTTTTAGACTAATATACAATTTAACCTTCAGAATAGCATTTGCAGGTTCATAACATTTGGAACAGGTGTAATTTTTCTAACAAACAGAGTTACAATGTGACCCTATTTATCTCTGTTTCTAGTAATGTGTAACATTAATCTATGAGCTATTCATGACCCATTATTACAGTGCAGCAATAATTCACTGCTATTGTTTAGACCTGCACCTGAGGAAAAATATATTTATAATTTGATTGTTCCCCTAAGCATTTTCACAACCGACAATACCGTGAAAGCAGAAGGGTGTTGCTCATGGAAAGCTTTGGTTTGGCATGTGATAAGCTATGGATGGTGACATAGACTGAAGGCAGTCTGTGAATGATGGAAGGACTAGAGAGATTTTCATACTTCCAGGTCCATGCAAGATTTGAAGGCGGAGGTGTGAGGAGGGCAATGTTTTTAAAAGAAATGTAGTTTGTCATAGAATGGGTCTTAGCTGTGACAGTCTTCCACACCTTTCTCCTTCAGCTGGTTTTTATTATAAAACAGAAAGAATGTTTTATTATAAAGAAGAAAGAGAAAAGATAATCCCTATATCCATTTCTCTCTTCAGAAGGAATGCATGTACTGTAAGTGCCCTAAATGCTGGATGAAGGCAACTCAAGTCATGTCAGGATTTGAAGGTATAGAATGCCAGATGGTAAAACTCAACCATGCTGACTGGAAAGATGTGAAAGCAGATGAGGTGAGGTTTGAGTTTCTGCGGCTACAGTGTCCTAGCAGAGAAAAAGTAAGGTCAATGGCTGCTTTCATTAACATGACCTCCCGGTTGAGTAGATTTCCATAATAGCTTGTAAGTCTCTTTAATCCCTCTGGGAGCTGCGTCCTCATTGTGAAGCATTCTCTTTCACCATTCGGAAAACAAAACCAAAAAAGTTCATTTATCAAAGCAATAATTTGCCTGTCAAACATGAAATAGTCCCGTTGCATTCTCTCTCTAAAGGCTAGTGGGTACCGTTTTTTTTTTAGATGCTTAAATTAAACCCACATTTATAAAAATGGTAATACATTTCTGTTGCAGCAAGAAGGATGAAGTCTTTTGACCTGTGTTGCTTGTGTCCACAACTGCTTGTCAAGACTTTTAGCTTGGAGCTGAGCTCCATGCTGTTTCTGTTTTCCCTTCCAAGATGTGATTTATCCAGTGTAGCCTAGCTGAGGTGCCACAGCTGTTTGTACTGCGGATAGTTTTACACAGACTCATATTAAATGAGCTTATCCTGCTGACAGTATCCATCTCCATGCTTGCAAAATAGCTATAGAACTAAGTGGCTTATTCTGATCCCCATAACATCTTTTAAGCACAACAGATTTTCCTATCATTTGGTGAAAAAAAGGCTCACCTCTGTGGGAATAATCAGTTTTAACTTGCCTGTTCACAGTGGATGATGTCTAACAGTTAAATCCAATGATCTCCTTTGATTGATTCCATATTTTTTTGTCTGTAAACATTCTGAGACAATGTCTTTTGGGAGACTTTGCACTTTACATGGTACAATAACCTATGATGTCAGATTATGAAGCTAAGAACAAACGCTGAGGATAGGCAATTTTAGAACCGTCTGCAGCAGTTTCACCAACCACAGACCTGCTTGCCTAAATTAACATTGGATAGTCTGTAAGCAGTGATGAATGTATGTGCAGCACTGCTCCAACAGATGTCTTAATCTGTTGAATTAATTAATTTCAAAATAGCATTATGGAAGATTGTATAACATTACATGATTCTTTTACAGAGCTTTTACAATAGACTTTCTAAGATGCAAATTGTGCAAAATGTAGCTAATTTACATTCACATTTATTCATTCGGCAGACAACGTGAGCAAGGCCCTTAACCCCAACTGCTCTAGGGATGCTGTACAATGGTGTGTCTGTGTGTCTGTGTGTCTCATGGAGAGCAAGTTGGGGTATGCAAAAAGACAAATGTCTAACACAAGAAATTGTATATGGCCAATAAAGTGATCTGATACAATCACATCCTATTAAAATGCAAAGGATGCATTTTTCAATAACTTTAAACACAACAACCACAGAAAACCGTAAACTCAATGTTAATTAATTGGTTGAAGTTTTCATGGTGCCAAGGTGTTTCAGTGCACATACAGTAGTAACATAGGATCATATTTAGTTAGTGAAGGTCGTGGGCTTCTGGGGTAAGGCGTACACTGCAGAGATGAGTTGTGGGTGTCTTATGGAAGATGGCGGCTAAATTTGCAGTTCTTACTGTTGCAGGTAATAATAATAATTCCACTTCACTTCAAGCGCTTTACAGGTAATAGGGACTCCCCTCTACCACCACCAATGTGCACCCCCACCTGGATAATGCGACAGCAGCCGTAGTGCACCAGAATGCTCACCACACATCAGCTATCAGTGGGGAGGAGAGCAGAGTAATGAAGCCAGTTCAGAGATGGGGATTATTAGGAGGCAGTGATTGGTAAAGGCCAATGGGAAATGGGAAATTTGGCCAGGATGCTGTAGTAACACCTCTACTCTTTTTGAGTCGCCCAGGGATTTTTAATGAGCAGTCAAGTCAGGACCTCATTTTTACATCTCATCTGAAGGATGGCACCTTATTACAGTATACTATCCCTGTTACTATACTGGGGCATTTGGTCCCACACAGACCGCTGGGTGAGCGCCCCCTGCTTGCCCCTCTAACACCTCTTCCAGCAGCAACCTTAGTTTCCCAGGAGGTCTCCCACCCAGGTACTGACCAGGCTCACACCTGCTGAGCTTCAGTAGGCTACCAGCTGTGAGTTGCAGGGTGATATGGCTGCTGGCTGTTTATTAATTAGAATGGCATAGCTTTGCTGTCCTTTAAAGGAATCCTCTCACCAGCCAGCAGGAAGAAAGCAGTTGGCCTGAGGAACCAGAATTCCACGTCCAAGCTGGACTTCAGGACAATATCTCAACTATCTGTGAAATAATAGAAAGAAAGAATTCAAAATTCAGTCCAATTAACGTAGTACTATACACCAGTCGCCACAAATTGCCACAACACAAGAAAACGCAAGGTATTAAAGGAAATGCCATTACTTATCTGATTCCTAAAGACAACCCGATGTTGTGTGCTTGCTGGCTACAGTGCACACTGTGTGGACATTGGTCCGTGTCTGTACCCTGTAGTCACATGTTTTTGTTTAAATTTACCATGAGATCATGGATTATACTGACACTCTGTACTGTTCTGTTACTCTTGTTCTGTTACTTATAATCAGCAATGAATTATGAAATCTTTTTTTAATTTTACTTCATGGGATATTTCCAATTAGCATATCTACGACGACTGTGAGATGTAAGCTTTTACTTTTCAGCACATTGATTGATTTGATTTTGAGCTCAAAACAGAAAAAAAAATCCCATGGTTAGAAAACCAGATGTCTCGGTGCATTTTTTAACTCTAGACTCTTTGAGTAATTTGTTTTGCTCCTAAATCTATAACCATCTGTAGATCAGAGGGAATTTGATTTATTAACCAGAGCCATTTATGATTTGTATGATTATAGCCCTTTCAATGTGTATCTGCTCCCACCCTCCATATCCCAAACACTTTGCTCTTATTGCATTGGTCTTGAGGGATGTATCTGTTAAGTGGTCAGCTAAACGTAATGTCAAAATCAGTCCTTGGATAATGTCTGACATCCCTTTCACTTCCTGACCATCAAGACAGAAAGAGATTTGAGAGGTGTCTGGTCTAAAAGCTATATCAGAATAAAGGCTTCAGGAGCCTTTGTTGTAGTTATACGGAAGACCTACTGTAGCTGCTATAGGCTATTTCTCTGCCTCTCCCTCCCCTTCACCTAAAGAGCTCAGGTAACTGAAGCTGCCCATCCCTCAACTGGCTTTCTCATATTTAACAAATGAAAAACACGTTGCTGGGTTGTCATTTGTTAGAGCGTAGCAGAAAGAGCGAAACAGGCCAGCGGATGCTTCATCAAGAATACTCATTCAGAATGATGAATGTGGCTAAACACACATTTGTCCGTAAAACTTGCAGAGTGGATGAGCATCATTAAGCATGAGAAATAGGTGTAGCATGCTGAGAAGTGAGCGGAGCAAACAGATGTTGGGAATTTTTGTAGTCATCCTTCATCCAGCAGCCGATCATTAATAAAGTTGAAGGTGATCCTCTCTTTTCATTTAATAAGCGCAAATAAAGTATGTGAAATGCAGTATTGCTGAATAAACAAACAACTTGTGTATGTGTGTACAGTATGTCGGGGGGTGGCATCAGGCTATGCTAAAATAAAGAACTGGCCCTGTGGACTATTATAATAATATCTCTTGCAAGCGGCATTCCCTTTAATTGTCTTTGTTTGTTCTGTAATTAAGGAGAACTGTGGTTTGCATGGATTATGCATGATGAGTAAGGTGGAGACTTATACCCCTGCAAGACCAGAGCTATTTGAATATGTCTCTCTATATATCATTAGGAAAGCTTTTGTGCCTGTTGGTAAGTTGGTTGGCCTTGGTTTTATAACTGACTTGGACAATAGAGTGAATATTAACTGTTAGGATTACATTTGAAGCAGAATACCGTTTTCAAAAGTGTTTTTTTAACTACTGTGAAAAACAACACAGAGCTCCTTGAAGGGGGACCTTTTGCAAGCTCTTACAAGCTATACTGAGCATCAATAAGAAATATAGCTCCCTATGTGTGCATAGATGTTTTTAGAAAAAGATAACTAATCTGGATTTTGAATATTGATCAAAATGTTTTTTGCATCATTTTGTTTTAAAATATTGTCCATGATAATTAAAGATAAAAGATTATCCACGACTGGTGAGAAACAAATCATTTTCACTGCTGCATTAAGTCCTCAATAGTGAGAGAGATGATTAGGTGGGCGGAGCGGTGGCTCTGTGGCTCAGGATCTGTGCCTGTGACTGGAAGGCTGCCGGTTCAAATCCCACGGTTGGCAGAGGAATCCTGCTCCGTTAGGCCCCTGAGCAAGATCCTTAACCTCAACTGCTCCAGGGGCGCTGTACAATGGCTGACCCTGTGCTCTGACCCCAAGCTTCTCTCTCCCAGTCTGTGTGTTTCATGGAGAGCAAGCTGGGGAATGCGAAAAAGACGAATTCCTAATGCAAGAAATTGTATGTGGCTAATAAAGCAACATTATTATTATTATTAGGTGACAATGATGGCTGCATGTGAACCCTGGTGAAAAAGATAAAAAGAAAAGCTTTTTAGAAGAACAACACTTTTGTGCCTTTAGTATGTCAGAGGGTGGACACCAATAGTACTGCTTGCTATCTGAGTTGCTCACAGTCAGAAATTTCCGATTGGCAAATTGGAGTTATAGCTAAGCACAGTCTATCAATTCTGGGCTATGATCTTGGCCACAACCGATCTGCTGATCTGGCCAGGGGTGTCTAGCCTCTACAGAACTCCACCTGCAGCCTGACTGCAATGGTGCTACGCTGATCAAGTCCTGGGACCAGGATTCTAGTAAGACCACACGCATCCGCATGCTGCTCGTGTATCATTAGCTTCTTGCAGGATGAGAGTATGACAGTTATGCTGTGGATGACCTCTTCTTCAGACGTGAGCCCCATTGCTCATTTGTGGGATGTGCATCTAGAGCTCAGGAACCAATGAGCAGGCACATTCTTGTCCATGAGTCCTGCAAGGCAGTATCTGCACAGATGGGCAGCTTGTGGTGCTTCCTACACTGATCCCACTCACTACTAGCCCGAGACTTTCACAGCAGACCTCCTGTTGATGAGCCCCGTTGATGACAAATGTTAATGAACATAATGCATTTGTCTACGTCGTGTCTGTACAATTACATGCAGAGCACATTCTACAAAATTAGATAATTGTGGTTATAATCATTTTTGGATTGGTTCTTGTGGATATTAAGTAAAATATAAGTTTCATTTGTTGCCCAGTATACATTACTTTGTAGGAGTCTTGCACTTCTAAGTGCTTGATAGGGTTGCTTTAATGCTTCAGACAAAATTAAATACAGTATATTGTCATCATACTAGAATGTTTTTATATATTTATGCAATCAACTGAATGACTAAATATGAAGGTGTTCAAGGGACACACTAGCACTGCTTATGTTAAATTGCACAAACCTGGTCTTGGGTTTCTATCTTTGCTGAAGCTGCCAGATTTTATAAACAATGCAAGACAGAAAGGGTATACTAAGAATAATGTTTAAGCCCTAAAGAATCCTACAACCTATAAATCTTAATAGAAGTTCTAAGATTCCAATGGACTGCATGCGCCTCTTTTACGCAGCCCCACTCCATCTTGTCTCCCTTGTGATGACTGCAATTTTCTTCAAGCAAAGCCATTGTGACTTGAATTTGCTTGTGCCACAATTTGCCTACAAACAGGATTACATGCATATAACCTATGCAAATCAATAAAAACATGTCAAGACCTCTTAGCTTCCTGTGCTCCTCTAAACACAATTTATTGCACTGCAAATGAGAATAAGAGACTAGGTAACAAATGGAGTCTGATCATTTGACTAGCACCTGTTGTCAGGCACTTGAAGACTGCATTTTTCATTTGCTGTACAGTAAATTGTATTTGGGTGCATACAGAATTGTAAGATACCTGGGGAGGCCCCTCTATTGTACAGCTTTCACAGCGCTGTTCCACAGATTACGACAGTCCTTTTCTGGAAGATGGTATATCCATATGAGCAGCTTAAGTGCTGATTAAAAAAAAACAATATGTAGTTTTACATGATAAAATCAATGTTGTATTTAATGCAAAGCATCTTGGTTTAGTTTAAGCAAAACGAGTCCCATTTATTGATTTAAGCAATAACGTTTAGAGGACTAATGGAGATCTCTCCTACTGTTAATGTACATAAATATATATAATACTGTATATCCGTAAATGACTAATGCTGAGCTGTCCATGATGAGAATCTGCTTAGGAATCTGCTGTATTTCTATAATGTCCAAAAAAAGAAAACTCTGCTACTCTTTAAAATGTGTTTGTAGTTTTAGCTTAGCCAGTCTGAAGACTGATTGAGGTCGGAAACTGCGGTCGTGTTGTGAACTGTCAGGTTCTGCACAATGAAGCGTCTCGAAGTCTTGTGGGTGCGCGTGGATCTTATTTAAGTGAGTCCCTCCCACTCCCTCAATATTAATTGGTACCAGGGACAAGTTACATTACATACCTGGGGTCAGGAGGGCCTTTCCAAAGTTAGCTCATGGACTTGTTTTTATGAATTTTAAGTGCCGCTAATGTTTTTTAATGTTAATCACAGCCTTACTTGAATTTTGATTAATAAATATGCAGTATTAAAATGTCATAATATTTAAAATTAAGAAATGAACGTCTTAACATTAACTGTGATCCTTACCCTTGCTTTCCCTTGCTGAGTTCTCCAATCTCAAGCTCATAGCAGAGTTAGAATCTGCCAATGTGTCAAGGTAGACAGAGCAACAAGAAAATACACTATTTCCACCATGTTGTTAAGCTCAGAAGATTAATGAGATTAATAAATCAATTTTTTCAAAAAAGATTTTCCTGAAGAATGATTTACCGTGGGCCTACAGTTTGTGATCTGCGATGATCTTTACGAATCTGGTCTGTTTTCCAACCATAGAATGGATTCCGTCAGTCATCTAAGACAGTATTTTCTTGATGTTAATTCCTCTGTCCTCAAAATGACTAATAAATCTCTTAGCTGTATGATTCCCTGTAGTTGTGCCATGCATATGTTTTAAGCAGAACAGCTATTCATGAAATCCTTTGGGGTCAACATATCTCGCAAGAATTGCTAATTGTGGCACGTCATTTGTATACACGCAGTCAGAGCACAAATAGCAAGGTCTTTGTGTTGAACAAATCCATATTTATCTCTCCAAATGTGCAGAAATTAGTGAAAATCTAACTTTGCAACTGCCATTTTGTCCAGAATTTTTTATGTTATATTCAGGTGTGAAAAATTTGATCAGGAGCACAGAATACGAACTTTCCTGTGAAAACTATAGGCTAGCCCCGCTAGATATAATACAGTAAATAAACCAAGCAAAGTGAATTGTTTTTTTCTAAACAAAATGTTTTCATTGGGTCATATATTCCAGAAAACTACGGTACAGTAGAATTTATTTGTTATGTTTTTTTTTAATTAATTTCTTTATGGTTGATTAGACTTTTATTACATGTGCCAGTAAACAAAAATCCCAGCCTATGTGCCATACCTGTAAATTGCCAAGCCCTGTCATACAAGATACTGTATATTAAGTCCTTTCGAAAGAACCTTTGAAGAATATTTCTAAAATGTTTTTTTAAGAGTAGTAAGGAATTCCTGTCATGTTCCTTCCACTTCAAGCTACCAACAGAACTGTTAGACGTCTTCGAGACAGATCTCCATTCGTTTGCCTTATTGTGTGGCGATAAATCTTGGATTACTGTCACTGCCCCTTTATTTTTTAATCCCATTATAAATTAAGGAGAGTTCAAATTTTCGGTCCACAGAAACATATACATATACAGCATTTGGTCTTTAAATTAATTTCATTATTTAAATTGTTTTTAAAGGGTAATATTTAAAGTTGTATATTGGGCTTCAGTGTTTATTTTAACAACCCACAATTCATTATTGCTTTTTCATATAATCTTATTTCTTCATTTATGGAATAGTTCTGAAAATGGTCTCAAGATTATGCTGTAGAGTTTGGCCTCACAGTATAAAAGTTTTCATTCTTCATGGGACAAGCAGTAATGTGCATGAGATTTGCTTACTTCTTGGCATCATATACTGTTGTGAACAAAGATGAATTTTTTGGAACAATGATATTTGTTAGTCATACAAAATGCACCAGAATGATATTTTTAACTAGTCTTTTTATTAACATCACTTTATCTCCTACGGCAAAGAAGGACCATTAAAAAGAAATCAACTCACGACTGGATATTTTCCTATCGTTGACTGGATAAAAGTTGCTCTTCACTAAAATGCATTTAATACTGTATATCAATGCAACAAACCTGTTTTGTAAGTAATTTTGGATAAATGTTCCAAAAACGTAGATGCAGATAAAAGACGCCTGTAATAGTGCTTATTTCTGAAATACCTTTTGTATTGCTCTCGATCTGACCATCTGCTAAAGCTTACTGCATTCTGACTTTGAGATACTTTTCCACTGCATAATGTTGCTATATAGAAGACAAATTAATTCATTGAGGTTCACCCTTGGTTTTTCTCAAGATAAAAGAGATCACACCCAGCAGGTATATTGCAGGAGCTTCCAATGATATCCCACTGTTTTTTAATCACAGGAAAAATGCTAAGAGCAGTCCTCTGAAATGTGCATTGCGCAAAACAATAGAATCCAATAAATAAAGCTGAAAATTTAAAAAATGCATTCACTCTGTCATTGACATTAACGATTCTGATGAACAGTAACCCTTTGTAAATTATGATCATAAATCCACACTTCACTGAGGTCCCTACAAGGTCCATGCTGCTACGGCAATTCAATCTAGTGTGAGAGCGCGTTTTCCTGATCATATTTCATACATACCTTTCAACAATGGTATTTCTAACACTCTGCTCCTTGGACCTTATGACGTTAATTTCAGTGTTGCAAAAAAGTCCCTGTTATTGAAAACCCACAAAATGACAGCTTGGAGTTGAGAGGAGACACAGATTCCTAACGATGTGGTAAATGATTCGTTGTCTACCCTGCACAAAACCCTTTTTGAGATAAAAAAGATGCTTGTGTTCGGAACGCTAGCTTGGCTGATTTATAAGTAACAGTGCTGTGTTAGAAGAATGAAGTGCAGCAGAGATATTAAAATACAAACATTATTTCAGGCTCTTCATTTTCATCTGATTTTTAAGTACATTTTGTACATGATTTGTATTACATTAATACTCCCTTCAGGTAGTTAAGTACAGCAATGAATTTTTCCCGTTATTGCCCTGGGAAGACAAATTAGTTTTAAAATGACAAATGCATTTATATAATGAAAGCACAATAAAGATAAATTATCAAAATTTAACTTGTTTAACATTTTCATTCAAAAGGTTTTTCCAAGTGAGTGGTATTTACAAGCGTTTGGGAGGCACTCATTGTGTGCTGCTGCTTCTGTTTATGCTTACTCTTGCTTATTAAGAAATAGCCAACACAGAGTTCTTGAAATATGCCTTTAACTGAGAGTGCTGCTCAGCCATCAGTCCATGTGATCTCACACCCTGCGTGTAGGGGGAGAAAGAACCGAGGCCACCCTGCAAAAGACTGCAAGTAACGAGATAAGACCCAGTCACCCAGTCCCCCTTCTTTGTGGAGAGAAACCCCAGAGAGGCAATTTAGCAGAGCCAATCAAACCTAACATGTATGTTCTGCAGGGTGGCTGGACACTAGGAAATCCAGGGGAAAACGAGCACATATATGGAGAGACCATGCAGACTCCACACAGACAAGAATCCCTGGCTATTCTTGGTTCAATACCACCTGGGATGCTTTCTGAAGGGCAGGATGGGACAGAATGGCAGGATTTAATCTGGCCAGGAGTGAAATACAGACCTACTGAGCAGAGGAATTTGCTTTTTTTCAGACATGCACCTCAAACCTTGGGTTGCTGTCCTGTAGGTGAAAGTAGGTCTGCTGCAGGATTTGTTTTCAATTCTAGTCATAAGGTGTCTTTTGTCAGTATTTTAAAATGTCTTTTTCTGTGAGTGAAAGGAATTTTGAAGGCCTTTGGAATAATTTTATTGCACAGCCTGTCAACATAAGCAGAATTCAAGTTTTTTTTTACATAACTTGTATTAAAAATGATTGCATTTATGCCGTGGTTTCCTGGAACTCTGTCAGTTGTAAATTCCAGCTCATACCATCAGAAACCTACCGAATGTTTTGTAAGACTGTCAAGGTTCGTGAAACTTGCTGTGGCAATACCCAGTACTGGAAACACAGCAAGGAATAAAGATGTTTCTGACACAATCTGACGTAAAGTCTCCTTGTGCTTTACAACAATTGTTTTCTTATGCAGATTTGACACCTCCATTTTATTTTTGTAGTTAGTAATTAAGAGAAAAATGCTTTAAAATGCTTCATGTATTAGCAAGCAGAAAAAAAGAAAATCATGTTTAAATGGATTTGTTGTGTGGCGTTATTCCAGTCCTGAGTTATGCTGATAAAAATAGAACCACTTATCTCCATAAGGATATTTTGTTCACTGCACAATCCATTCACATTCTTTTACACTAATTCCTTTCCTGTACAGGTGATACACTGTAATTTAGATCCAATCATGGAAATTATGCTGTTATGTCAGCTCAAATTAAATTGCTTCATATGTTTAGTGAACCTGATTTCCTAGAATTTAAGCACGTATATATAGTTGTGAAACAGTCATTCGCAGATCTGCGGCCTTCATAATGGTAACCAGGCTTTTAAACTCCGAGTCATTGACTTATTTCAAGTATGCTGCGACTATTCTTTCTCCTTGTTCTGAAGATAAATTAGCAGCTTCTAAATAATGCAGTGAACCCTAATTCTCTTTGATTAGTAGCGAGTTAGATGATAGCGACCCATTGAAATTGGTCATCAGCATAAATAATGAGTGAATGAACTGATAAAATGCAAACTCGCCAGCCATCATAAATCAAGTGAAATCCACTTGCTGTGGAAGTCACTGAAATTAGAAGTCCATGCTCCTATTAATTATGTTGCCTTCTGAAGACGACAGTGTTATAAATCAGCCTTGAAAGGCACTTCAGTTGGTGAGCTGAAGGAGTGAGACTGCCTGCAAATTGCTTTGTATACGCTCCTAATTGTTTCTTAAATAACCCACCTTTGTAGGCAGCCGTGATAGGTACAGAACTAGGAAGGGTCAGGATGTGATATGGTGCTTATTTTCCTCCATTATGATGTACTCGTGTAAATATATTTTTTATTTGAACCATTAATATTATTTAGGTACCAAACCTTGTTGGTGGTTTTTGTAAAACGTAATTGGTTTGTGACAGGGTCAGCGTATTGCCCACTCAGAGACAAAAAGAATCCTGTTACAATGACAGTCAGTTGTTAAGAGCTTTATTTCTCTGTTTTATACTATCATTAATGGTTACTGCACACACGTTATGTGTTTTGTCTGCTAAAAAACATGTTAAAGAAATTGATGTTATGTTATTTTGTAAGAATCTCAGTGAGTAACACAGATGTATGGCAAAATGCATTGAAATGAGCTGAGGCCCCCATGCTATTGTTCTACATAACATACGTTCTCTTAGTCTCGTCCCTTTACTGTACTGTGGACAAATCCTGTCGAGGTCTACTGCATGTTTACAGTATAACCATGGCATTGATACAGTATATACCGAAAACAAGGAGTGAAATAAGCTGTAGCTCCTGTAATGCACTTTGTTCTTTTTTTAGTTCTAATAAAGTGAAGCTATGTAGTTAATGTAAGCAAACATTATCAGCAACCATCAATACACTTTTTTGCAATCATTTTACAGCATGTAAACATTTTTACCAATTTAATTTATTATTTTAATTGATAGCTAGGTATTTTTATGCTTGCTACAGTCTTCCTTCGGAAATTCGCATGCTTTTCCAAGTTGTTGCCTAAACTACTTAGATGGGAGGACTGATAAAGATTATGTGTAAGAGACATAAGCATCAAATATTTACAGGAGGATGACATCTGCTTTTCCTGCGGCATTTTTTTTAGTACAAGATTGATTTTTTTCCTGAACTTGAGTAAGGTTATTTGGTTTCAGACATCAAATTGTCTGCCACTTCAGACTAGATGTGTTACTTGTACTCTTACAAAATCACATCTCTTAGGGCAGTAGCTGTGGAAGTGTTGGAATATGACCCAAGGGAAGAACAGAGCCTGTAGCACCAGAGCAGCCTGTATTCAGGTGGGAAGGCTTTTAGTAGACAGGGACACTGCTTTCTGAAAAGTTGAACATGGTGCCATCAATCAAGACATTCTTATTGAGTTATTCATAGTTGGCAGAGGTAACCTTAGAAGATAGCTATTAGAATAATTGCATCCCACACTAAATTTGTGTGTGGTACATTTATATTGTTTTACATGATAAATTGTTATTGGGTCAAATTACTTATCCTTGTGATCAGCCTTAATATGCACACATTGTGATTTGGACAGTGTGATAAATTAATGGCTCCATATATGTACTCATTAAGGTTTGGTATAGGTTGGAAGAGAGAATGCCTGTGCAAGTTTCACGGTGTGTATCTGCTGTACTCCTGTTCATTTGTTTACTTTTCTGGTTTAATCAGTTTTTTTTGTGTACGGCGAGAACATGTTGAACTGCTGTCAGGGTTCCTTTACTAATGCCTCTTGGATAAACAGAACATGAATATGTTTAATTATTTTCTAAACCTTAATCTGTAATATGTGGTCTTGCTTTATTACTCCCATTACAGGAAAAACTAAAAGATTGTTTGAAACTAAAAAGATTTTTGAAAACTTACTTCCTTAAAAGCTGTTTCTTGCTGTTTTACTGCATGAGTGCACACTGAATTGTTGAAGAATGCATACAATCCTGAGTTGTCAGCAGTTCATACTCATTTCATGCAGAGATAATAGAAGTCTGATACAGTATGTGGATCTGTGTAGCTTCTAAACACAAGTCAAATAAAAAAGACAATATGTTTTTCTCTGAGACTGAATAAAATATTCTACAAGGTGTTTCCACTGCAGTACGTGGGTCAATACAAGAGCTTTCAAGTTGAATTAATTTTCTGTGGTTTGATCTTTTTCTAGAATGCTCAGTGAATTCTGTTCATTTTGCTTCCTTGTTGCGTTGAGTGCTAGTAATTCACTGGAATTGGCTGGAAAAAAGAGGGCTTAGCCAGGGGATGTACTTGATCTGGTTCCCCTTCCACCTCCAATCAGATGAATGAAAACAGCGACTGCACCTCTGCAACTTTATCAGTTTGTTATCAAATACAGATAACTTTGATCCTCTTAAAAGCATCCTATCCCTCTTCACATCTCTGCTGGGATTCTGTTCTTGGTTTGATGTTCTGTGCAAAAGTACATGTAGATCCATTCATTTAAAGATGGTGTGTGTGCTGCACATTTCTACAGCTCAGTGCCTTCAGGAAACCCTCGCAGTTATTTGTTTTACAGAACTCTGTGAATGCGTCTTGAATTTCATGTGCTCAACGCACTGAAGGTTTTTATTTAGATATACACATATAAAAACTGCAGAGGCAGAAGGGTGGATTAATGGTTAGACTTCTGGGATCATAACTGGAAGGAAAATACTGGATGGGACTCTGCTGTTGTCCCCTTGAACAAGGTACTTCATTCAGAATTACTCCAGTCTGCTTCATGCAGACGTTTGCTCCGCTTGTTAGATGGGTAAAGATGTAAGTCGCTATACATAAGAGCATTAACCAAATAGATGAGGAATAATAATAATGATAATGAACTTTGCTTCTCATGAAACTGAGCTGTCAGTTATAGAAGTGATATGTGAACACGTGGAGAACTGATGTAGGGCTGTTTAGTGTTTACATGCAAATCTTTATACAAATCAAAAATGTCTGAGGTATTGTTCCAGGTGCCTGTAGGGTCTTTGTCATCCATGAAGGGTTCGCAGTGGAACAGTGCTGTTTGTTGAACAATTGTATACGTTACTGTTTTTCCCTGAAAACAAAGCATATCAGACTCTCTGTAGATTCAGGCCGGAAGAAGCACAGTTTAGCCTCTGTCAGCGCTGGTACTTTGTTGCAAATAAACAGCTACTTTGTGAAACAACATTTTTTTGTCAGAACCAGCCTTGGCATCCGGTTTCTAGGTGATGAATAGTTTCAGAAATGTATTAAATCCTCAATGTGTGAAACCTGGGTTTTGTTGCAACTCTTTTAGACCACTTGCTGCTAAAAAGTGAGTTCTGCACAAAATATATATTTTAATATGTATGCTAAGCATAAAGGCTGCCCTGTCCCAACATATTGATTTATTAGATTCCTTGACATTTTAGTTGTGGTCGTTATGTTATATTTATGAGAGGAATGCTGGATTCCCTCATTATGTTCTTCTAATTTATTTTACATACTTTTATGGCTGGTTGTGCTCAGCAAGGCTTTATTGCTGCTGTTAGTGAGAAGAAAAAGGCAAGTACTTATTGATTGAAATTTACATGTTTATTGCTGTGATCATGATTTATTTCATCTGTTTCCTGGAATAGAATGAGCTCTTTTAACTATGCTTTTTAAGTCTTCCTCCTTAAAATACTGCAGCAGGAACTTAATAAATAAATTCAGTGTAGATATGCACATGCATGTGTACCAGGTTACGCGATGAGTTTATGTAGTTATATACAGTATGTTCAATAAAAAAACACAAGGGCCTATCTGACTAAGCCCTTGTATAACATCATTTTTTGTTGATAAAGAATGGTCAACAGCACTCAGAAATAATAATAATAGCTTACACTTATATAGCGCTTTTCTGGACACTCCACTCAAAGTGCTTTACAGGTAATGGGGACTCCCCTCCACCACCACCAGTGTGCAGCATCCACCTGGATGATGCGACGGCAGCCATAGTGCACCAGAACCCTCATCACATATCAGCTATCAGTGGGGAGGAGAGCAGAGTAATGTAGCCAATTCATAGATGGGGATTATTAGAAGGCCATGATTGGTAAGGGACAATAGGAAATGTGGCTTTTCCCTTTTCGAGAAATGCCCTGGGATTTTTAATGACCACAGAGAGTCAGGACCTCGGTTTTACGTCTCATCCGAAGGACGGCGCTTGTTTACAGTATAGTGTCCCCGTCACTGTATTGGGGCATTAGGACCCATGGACCAAATGGGGTAAGCGCCCCCTGCTGGCCCCACTAACACCTCTTCCAGCAGCAACCTTAGTTTTTCCCAGGAGGTCTCCCACCCAGGTACTGAGCAGGCTCACACCTGCTGAGCTTCAGTGGGTTGCCAGTTGTGAGTTGCAGGGTGATATGGCTGCTGGAAATGAACAGCTTTCATAACTTGACAGTGTTTTTAAAAGGCTGGAATCCTTCTTCTCTCTACTATGGGCAAAAATAAATGCTTTTATCCAGGATCCCTGCTCATATCCTGGGTGAGATCACACCCAACTGGAGAGCCAGCTGGGATATAATATTAACAACTTAAATAATAGTGTGGTTCTTTGTTAGCATTTTCCTAAAACTCAAACTTTTATCAAACTCAAACAACAGCAGACACGTAATGCACATAACAGGAGAAAACAGAGAGAAAAGAAAAGCAATGTCAGATTGACCCAGTAAAATCAAGAATGGAACTAAATTATACATTTAAAGCTTCAGTGAAAAGATTGAGATAAGTGAGATTTAAAACATTGACAGTCACAGCATCTGCACAATAGTGATGTTACACATGAGAAGGATCAGTTGTCTTTGGCTGACCAAGAACATCCAAAACAGCAGACCTGAGCTGGACTGTACTCATGCAGTAAGCCCTTAAGATAGCCTGGAGCGAGACCATTCAGTGCCAGAAGTCTGCTCTGAATTTCACAAGAAACCAGTACAGAGACAGGAATTATATGCTGAGACAGATTACTTTCAATTACACATGTGCCACTAAAATTAGTTGTGTAAAACTGTTTAGTACCTTAGAATATACATCCATCAGGTGTTACTATAGGTTAATCATGGTTAAAATAATGTTTTTATTAATGCGTAAGCACCAGAGAGGAAGAACAATAAGTCTTAACTGTAGTGTTACACAGGTCGAAGAAAGATACCCTTGTGACATTTCTAACATGTGTGTCAAATAAAAACACAGGGTTAAAAGTAACACGTGCGTTATTAATCAAGGGTTTGATTTCAGCACCATCAACAACAATGACTTTGCACAGCAGATGTTGGAACCCTGTAAACATATGTAGCTGAAGAAAGATCTGTTGTGTCCATATCTTAACATCAGTCACAAACCTGTGCATGTGTAGGATCATATGAGGGGTTTTCAGAAGAATTTATTGGGGTTGTGCTGCAGTATCACAAGAGCTTACTGTAGGCCTAAAATGGGGCTGGCTTTTAGGCAGATAACATCCTTGTCAGGATGTTTTTAAATGGGTAGAGCTCTTCATCCATTCTTCAGCATGACCGTTCGGATGATCCCATCCCAAATCCTCATGCTGCCACTTGAGACCAGAATGGATAAGTATGATGAGCGCATCACTGGAGTGTTTCCAGATGTCCTGTACAGTACATGAATGTAAAATAAGTAATAGATTTTTATTTTTTTTTTATTATTGTGTTTAATTATCAATGTGCACGCAAGTGGTAGTGTATAAATATTAAGGTCATGTATATATGATCTATAAATGCAGGATCATCTTTAATTAAATCTCCAAATTTAGATTTTTCTTCAACATAATTAACTAGTAAAAACAATGAAATTAAATTACTTTAACATTTGAGGCATGTAATAATGACCAGGACTCTGTCTTTCAGCGTAAAGTATCAGTAATTAATGAGAGAGATGAAGCAGTTATGAGCTGCAGCTTATTAAATTACAACCTCCTACCATAAAATTCCTTTGAATTTGGCCCAGGAACTTAATATATGTCTGTGTAGCTCTAAGCATCACCTACCAAGAAATTTAGTGTTTTCCAGGATATTTAACATTAAGATGTAGTTAAAATTAATTCAATGTGCACTTTCTTGAAAAGAAAGCTGACAACTAATGTCAGTAAATCGTGTCACACCCATGACTCATGTCACTAAATCTCCTCTGCGGCGGCTCCGCGGATGTGTAAGATGAATTTGTGGAGAGGGCAGAAGAAAGGCGCGATTTAAATCCCAGACAGTGATAAGTTAAGGTGAGAGGCAGGACCATGTGTCCTTGTGGCGACATTCAGCTTCGGATATTTGTTTGGTTTTAAATAATACTCTGCACATTCTAGAGAATAATGGTTAGGGTTTTCCGTGACATTGCATCTGTGCCAAGGTGACTGGCTCCAGGATGGAGTACTTCACTTGCTCTCTCCTTCTCGCCCTGTCAATAAACATTCACTTGCCTGATGGCCTGACATCAGGCTAGCACAGCCGATATCATAGTGTCTTTTTTTTTTCCCAGAAACCATCCCTATTGAACTGGCATAAATGGTGATTAATACAGCATTTCCAGAAAACATTTTACAATCTCTTGGAGAGCTGTGCTCATGTAACTCCTCATTCCCTGGCATCCGTAGACAAAAATACAGTACAAAAGTAAAAAATACAGATTTTTGAGGAGAAAGATGACACCTGCCTAATGGCGAGCTATTTTTTTGTTAAAAATTCTTTAATTTTTGCGAAAATGACATGTCCCGGTTTACATAAAAAGCAGAGATTTTAAAAAACAACAAATTCTCTGGTAGCAGGAGTAAATGGAAAAGTAGTTCAGGTCATAGCTTCATAAAACGGTTATGTTATGAGTGTTTGCCTCCTGAGAAAATGCTAGAAACGTCTTCAGGATTTTAGTGGAAAAGATCTATCCTAGCCCACATTGCATTGTATGGTGAAACGGTACCTGTCATTTTCCAAAATACAGTTAAAAAAATTTTTGGCCTCCAGATCAAGACTTTTGCATGAAAATGCCTTTTCTGAACCTGGAGTTGTTTAGGAAGAAGTTACCCATGTGGGGATGTCCCACTGGAGGCAGGACCTCATGAAATCTTTGGGAACATTGATGCCAGTTTTATGTTTCTGTTCATCTGTAATGTCCAATATTGTATCTACCAGCCACAGCACTGTTTTAATATTTAGTTTTTTTTTTGTTTTTTAGAATTCTAATATCTGATTAATAAGGTGATTTGTTAGTGCTTTTCAAACTATTTGAATGGCTTTAACTTTTGAAAGCAGAACAACAAAATGTACTTTTCTTAAATTGAACTTTCACGTTTATCTGGTAATTTACATTATTCACTTATACTTTAAATTAACTATTCAGTTACCTAGCAATTACATATAATTAGTACTTTTAAGTAATTGTAATGTTATTATGCAGTGTTTCAATGTAATTAATATGGAATATCTTTTCTAGGTACTGTACTTGCAACTGTGCTGATAGACAAATTAGATGGGAAATGCATTGCAACCTTCTGTATTTTTTTAAATAATATTTAAAAGTGTCATTGTGATCTTTGAAGTATCATTCTAATGTAACCTGGCTGGGCTGGACGGTCATGAAGGAGCTTTTTATACAGTATGTACATTTGAAACACTTCTCAAAAATAACAGTGACAACATGATTTAGAATGATTATTCTTTACTATAAAAAAGCTGTTTCACTTTTTAAAAAGAATAGCTATTAAATCTTTCTAGAACCTGTGTGAATGTTTAATTTCCCTTTTCATTTTCTGAAGTCTTTTTCGTCCCTAAACAGTAGATCGCTGCCACGCGGGCACACCTTTTGGAAAAGAGTGAGAGGGCGTGGAACTGTGCTTGATTGAATACATCCTGCTTCTTTCTGTCTTTCTCCCTGAAATCATGGAAGAAATGGGGCTTCGGGAGGTTTTGTCTTAGAAGATCTAGCCCCTTTTGATACATGAAGACAAAACAACTCGCAGAATAGCTGTGGATCTCTGTCCTGGAATACTGAGACAGATTTTGAGAGATTGGTTTATCTAATTTGTCGTTCCTCTCCATGCTGTACTGTTTCAGCATTCAGAATCAAGCAAAATTGACATGCTGTGAAAGAGAGCCGTGCAAACCTACATTAGTGCCTGGGGGAAAGCAATTATTTTCCAATTTGAAAAAAGATTGTATTCCTCTGTCAGATAAATAATAATATGGAAGTAATCTTCTGTCTGCATAAACATTTTTATTTGATATTAAATCATAAACCAGTGTCCCACTATATCACTGTGTGACTTGTTTCTGCTGAGGCTTGAGAATTGACATCCTTTCAAAAACAATATTTAGAAAAATACTTTTCACATTCTTTCCCAATATGCAAAACTAAATGAACAAATTAAAAAGAAAATATTTCTGTAGCACAGAAAAAAATGTGTGTCATACATTTTACATGCAGAATATCAGATAGCAAAAATCGTGTCATACCATACATGTACCAAAGACTTTCCCATCAGCAATGTATCTAAGTGAGGACTTCTTAACTTAGGAAATGTTACAGGTGTTAATAGTTCTCTAATTGATTAATAACTCCTTTTTTATCCTAAAAGATCCCAAAATATTTTATATAATGGAGTCCCACTTCTTCTGCCATCGAAGTACATTGATGAATGGTTATGTTGCTTATAATGCTGTACTAAGTTATCAGTGTATTAACAATGAACACCTGATACACACAAGTGAATACTATAGGGAGGTCTGTCAGTCTCCAACTCCACGTGTACCAGTGTAAATACAGAGATTTTTTGTATCTTACCTATATCAATTGGCTGACATTGACAGAGCCTTGCTTGTAGATGACATTGAAATTCAGAAAAAGGTCTTTGTGAATTGTGGCTCTGACCTTGTTGAACATTGCGCATTGTGAAACCGATTTCAGAATCTGGCAGATTACATCATAGCATGTAAAGCGTTCATGGTGTGAGCTCCCATTTTTTCTTGCAGTGCTGCTTATAATTTTGGTGGTTTTAGTGGAACATCACCCTTTTCGTCACCGTACAGCCTGCTCTATGTCTTCTACTTTTTGTGGGCTATGCCTGATAGATTAACGCTCTGTTTTGCTATGGCCCTGCCAATGGACGGTGTGGCCAGATCTTCAGGCCCTTGTACTTATGCATTGCTGCAATGTTTGCATGCTGACCTTTCCTCTGCTTGATATTTTTGATATTAGGAGGTGGGTGGGTGCTTTGAAACATCTGATGCACTCCTTAGAGCCCCCCCTCATCTGACTCCCTTAAAATGATAAACTCAGATAGCTCATTTCTCCCTGACGCTACACCAAGCTCAATTTATTTTTTTGTCGGGTGTCACTCCACATGCTGTATATCGAATGAGACTTTGCTGTTCCAGAATGAAACAGTCTTCTGAGACTGGCTGGCAAATGACTTGGTGTTTTTTCACTATGTTGTCTTGAGCACTGATACTCAGTGACTGAGCTGGACTGTGTGGGAACGTCGCAGACGTCCACCCATGAGCTTGGTGCCGGTGAGGATCAGGCCTGACTGTCACCCATTTTAACTCAAAGAGAACCCAGACAAGCCCTTGGTATCACAAAATGAGCATTGTCATTTATAAAACAAGAGTTAGACACAGGGGCTCAGCACTCCTGTGTGAACTAATTGCATGTCTGAAGCTCAAAACAAGTGTTTTTTGCATTCTAGAAGAATGACCTTGTGCAATAGAAAAAGTTTTGTATTAAATCTGTATTAAGCAGAGTAATGGAGTGAAGGTTATGCTTTCTGAAATCGTTTACTGCCGGTTGGGCTAAACTCAAGAAGCCAAAAGACAGGAAATGAGCTACTGCTGCCTGCAGTTATTCATCTGACTCGGTGTCCCATTACAATGCCAATAATGATTGGTTTGGCAATATTTCTGCCTGAACCCATCCTGTATGTGCTGTGGGTCTTTCAGTGCAATAACCATTTATTCTGGGACACAATGCTGTGTCCATTACCGCTGCCTATTGTACTAGAATTCAAAGATAAGGTTAATAAGAAAATTGGTGATAGCATGTATTTTATTTGCAATGATAGGAAGCCAAATGTAAAAGGCATTTTATAACTATAAATGAAACCAGAAATGGAAGATGCATCTTACAACTGAGATGTAAAATAATACGCTGAGGGTATGGCAAGGTTGAAGCCTGAACCTACAGATCTTATTACGTTCTGATTAAATGCTTTACTTTTATAGCAGTTGTCAAAAAATCCATGTGCATGCTTGATAGATTAATGCAGAGCAAATGGATCTTTATTTAAAAGACAAACCCTCCAGATTTCCTTGAAATGGCTCTGAAATAGATTTAATGAAGCAAAGCATATTCAATTTCTGTTTGCTAAAGCCAGTCTGTGCCTTAATAAAGCAAAATGCAGGTTCTGCTTACAGATGTATATGAAGTTATTGAGTCTGAGGTTCTCCAATATGAATTTATGGCTTTAATTTCCTCAGTATTTACACATCCAGGTGCTGTAGCTGTTTTACGGCAAGCAGGGGTCAGTTTAATTAATAACCATCCTTTCACAGGGATGACAAACACTGAAATGTTGTCATTGAGGGTCCTGCAGTCCCTTTGTTCGCCTCTCACGGCTGTGACAGCTTGGCAAATTATGAGTTTCCTGGTTTAAATCTGCCAAATTGTAGACAAAACAAGTCATCAGCTGAGCAAATACTGCACCCTGTTTGGTTTCATGAAGAAGACAGAGATTAGACTGAGTACTTAGTGTTCATAATTACTAGTAAGTGGCAAATAGCAGGCTCAGGCTGAGTAGAGATTGTTTCATTATATCTAATTAACACCTACTTGATTATTGTTAATTACTACTATTTGATGATAGAGGAGTAAAGTTGTCATTCTCCAGACACAATGGAACCATCTGGGTCAGTGATACCCATATGCTAGCAGTTTTCTGTTATGCAATCTGAACTCCTAGGAAAACCCGATTAGGCTCAGGTATTGGCCAAGAGAAAAGAAGAAACCATGTAGTTATTATTAATTGTACTCTTCGGTCCGGCCTTTGGTGCACAGTAATTTAGCCATGACAATTTTGATTTTTTTCCTCATGAGTGACAGCAAGCTCACTAGCCCGGCTGAGAGAACATTGTGCATATCCAGAGGAACTGCACTCAGTTCCTCCAGTATCGCAGTATGTTTTTTACATTTTCAGTCAATTTTCTTGAGTCAATCAGAAACCTTAAACACAACATACTTACTAAATTTAATATCTTGCTTACTTCAGAATTAATACCATTGAGGTTAGTGCTCAAAACCCAGAGTTCACAACCAATGGAAATCATTTCTTATTTTATCATTATTGATTTCATAAGCCTTTTTGGTGGGGAAAAAAGATTTAAAGTGAAGGTCATTTCTGCCTCCTTATATAAAGTGTATCGAGTCTTTGTCTCCACTATAAAGTGCACGCTTTTGTCATCGAGTCATACCAGCTCCAGCACTGTTTGCAAGTTTGATGATTAAAAGATCATTGAGGATTTATTTTTACAGCAAATACGTACAGGTGAACATGCTTGATGTCTTTCATATGCATTCAGGCCTCAAGATTAAGTCATTGTGTGAAAGCTAGAATTGTGTGTGATCATATTTATTCACATTTCGTCTGCAATATCTTGTTGCATTACCTCCTTGTTTTTCCTTGGATGTCACTGTTTATGACAAATGCCAACACTTATTACACTTAACCAAACAACACCATGAGGGCTGTTATCACTACCTTTACCCAAATTAATCCGGCTTAATCTTAAGGTTTCAAAACTGACTTAAAATAAATGCAATCTGTAAATTTGTGTTAGGAATGACAGGTTATGTTATTTATTTGCTTTTGCTGCTTATTGGAGATATGTGGTTATGATATTTTGTTTTTTCTTCTCCTCTAGAAAAGAAATCAAAGCCTTTGACACATTTTGATGGAAAACAAGCCAGTAGCATGATATTGCTCAGAGGTCCCTAATTCTGGAGATCCACAGGTCTGGCAGGTCCTGTAGGTCATCTTTAATCACTGGAATAATTTAGTTGTGATCATTTCTATTGCGTTCATTGGTTCACTTAAGTCATGAATGACCAGCTATAGACCTTGGAAGCTACAGGATGTTAGTATTTTCATTCCACATAATCTCTAATATAATTCATTCAACAAATCAGCTGTTCCAGGCAAAATGGATGATGTTTGAAATGATGAGATATTGATAATTTAAGGGTGACTGCTGCATTGTGATTATTGGAGGCTGGCCAAGGAGTTTTTTTATCGTTTTCTTTGTTTTAAAATCGCTGTCATCATTATAAAGGATGGCTTCGTGTTGTGGTCTGTTTTGCAAACCCTTCCCTCTCATTTTGTCAAATACAGGTTCTTCCCTTTTTGGTGTACGAGTTTAACAACATATAATAAGACTAGAAACAATTTTATTAGGCAGGTTCACAGCTATGGTTGGTTTAAGCAGTTGGTATCTTGAATGTACTGTGCTTAGTAATATATTCCTTTAGTCCTATAGTTAAGTATTTGTAGCAGCTGAAATAAATTCCCCTGGAAAAGTCAGCCCATATACTTCAAGAACCATCACTCCATCACGGCTGGTAACCACAAATAAGCTTCTTCAAGTGTCACCCTGAAGAGGACACTGTTTTCCTCCCCAGGACATTGAAAGTGTCACAGCCAGAGAACTGTTGGCTCCAGTCAAAGTCACCACTGCAGGCTTTCATCATTAACTTTCACACTGAGATTTTAATCAGCACTCCTTGTGGCACAAGAGGAATCCCACTTCACCCCAAATTTTCAAAGCTGTTATTCTAATTATGAAGGGGGACGTAGATTGATGGAGTTGCTCTCCTGGAAGGGACTGGTGTCAGTTCATCCGGGTGACCTGCATGGATCTGCGAGTATCTTTCAGAGATGGAGTCTTGAAAGTTCGATTACTAGTGACAAGCTGTAAGTGAGAGAAAAGCTTATCTCTCCAGAGCGTGTTGATAACTGGAGACCAGAGTTTACCTGGGATTGGTAAGGCAACAGCAGATGTGATAAGGCAAAGCTGATTCCCCTTTCCATCCGTCAAAAAGATCTGCGTGCAACTGAATTTAATTGCAGATCATGTTTCTGCACAAGGCTGTAATTAAAAGTTTTAGTAACAGTGAAATACTTATATTTTACTTGTTTAATAATCTTTGAACAAATAAATCAGTAGGCAAAGTTTAAGTAAAGGGGCAATCAGTAGACAATGTTCTTTCTGGCTCCACACATAGATGAAGTCATCACTGCAGAGTTAGCAGATGGCTGTGATTGTATGTAACATGTGATTTGCCTCTGTCACTCTGTCATCCATGTATTAACCTATGGCTTACGAATCTATTCTGAGCCTGTTAGAAGAGATACTTCTGTAGATATCTCTAGAAAATTTGGTCTTTTTTGAGTGATACAGCAATAAAACATAATCTGTGAGTAAAACAATACTGGTAGGTCACATTGAAAGTATCAGGTACTAAATTTAACATATAAACAATGCTTTAAATATTCGATTCCAGTTTTTATTCATAAGAACGTTCTAGATTTTGTTAAACAGCTGCCGTAAAACAGATTTGGAACAAGGAGAGGTTAATGCCATGCTGCAAGGTAGAAAGAACAGCTTTCCGGTTGTGAAATCTTGTTTTGGATGTTAAAACTCCAAAGCTTCCTACCTGAAATTAATGCGTTATATCCTGAGGTTATGGTGTTTCACCACAAACTTTTTAAAAGATTTTTTTTTTTAAATATGGATTTGTAAAATTGGGATTCATTACAAACAATGCCATAAATATATGTTTTGTACTCCTGGGCTGCTCTACTGCATGTACCATTATTTTGTGAAATGCAAATGATAATTAATGCCAATATAATTCCTTGCATTAAGCAATGTGCTACAAAAACAAAAAAAAAAGTTGGAATCAGAGGTCATTAAAAACCACCGTGTGTGCTATTGAGCCTGAAAAATAATTTTAAACAGAAGGCACCCTGCTGTAAACAAAAGAAATTAACAACTATTTTTAATGCCTGTCTGTCCTTGTTAATTAGGAGTACACATAATGTGAAATTAGCTATGAAATAGTAAAAAAAGATAAATTATTCCTTATTTGAAAGTATAAATTAAAGATTTAGTGTATGGAGCATTTGTCATGTTTAATTGCAAGTTCAATTAAAATTCAGGATAATGATGATTTATACTCGTTTCTCTGTAATTTGATATTCATTAACTTAGCCAGACACATGCTGATATTAGCTTGTTAATTATGTTTCCTTTTGTTGAAAGCCGCCTTGTGAAAGCAATCTGCTCAAAGTTTTCTAAACTCAGTCAGCTAAATGAATATTTGGCAGCTGTTCATGTTATTGAGATGGTCACTGTGGCTGTTTCACTGCTCCAGAAATCAGTCTCAAACTCTGTCAAATATGATAGTGAACCCTCTTCATGTGCAGATCTGTATAGTGATCCGATAGAATTTCATTATAGGAGTTTACAGACAAAATATTTAATTTGTTGAAAGTGATTATTCCTTAAGTGTATGTCAATATTGTTTTTCTGTTTCAGGTTCACATTAAAATTTCAGAGATTGAAAATAGTTGCTTGCTCTTTCTTAACTAATGCTCAGACAATTTCTTGTGTCCAAGCTAAATAGAAATATATTTATGTTCTTTGATGTTTATATTTTCCCAGCGGTCTCTTTCTCCATTATGCTCTTTATGGCTCTTAACAATTGCGCTACTTTTAATTTTATCCTGGTATGCAAATGAAATGGGAGAAGGTTTTCTCTCACATGCAAGTGCTCTCTGCACGAACTCTTTAAGTAAACTCAGCAGCATGATTTCAAGAGGTTAAAAAATAGAATATAATGAATGGAAGTGGAATAAGAATGGAATTTGCTATCAGTCGGTTGAATTATGTGTCACAGTATGGTCTGACGAAAAAAGTTTTTGCTTACTTTACAATGTACTGTATGTAATTGTTTGGTCCTCAGGCAGTGTCTATGCCGTATACTTCTGGATATAATGATAATTCACAATCTTAATGCCTTAAACCATAGAAACAGACATACTAAAAAAATGCTTTATTTAAGCCTTGCGTTGAGATATTTTGTCCTACAAAATTGGAATGTTTCTTCCGCATATTTAATTATTGCAGTTCTGTTTCAGATTCAGGTCACACTTACCAGCTGGAGGGGTATTGGAAAGAAATCACATGCTTCACTTTTAAGTTTAATCAGGGGACTTGTTGACCCATGAGTGATGCTGTTTCACTTTCTGATATTGTGGTATTTGTTACCATAGAAACACAGTAACCCTTATAGCTAACACTGTGTCTTCCTTGTTGTCTCCTAATGTCCGATTATCAACCACAACATGCCAGGATTTCTGTCACTGATGTGTTGTGTTTTGTTTATGTTTACAAGTGGTCACAGAGAACTGGTGTGGAAAATCCAACAGCATATTAAAAATTAAATGTAAATTTAAGAAGTTTAACATTTTGTGATATTTAACTAAAAAGGGGACACAGAGTGTGCATTGCATAGGCTTGAACACCCTGGTTATTTTTATGTAAAGGCAAATTTCAGCTAGTCAGCCAGGTGTTGTTTATTAGTCATTTTAATGAAAGAATAAAATACATGCAGCCCTCTAACACCTTGGTATAATGATTTATATCATATTGCAGATACGACTGCTATTACTATTAACCATCATATTTTTCAAACTGCTTCTACAATAGCTGTGATAATGATCCCATCATTAAACCTCACATAGTGATAGAAATGATGATTTTGCTCTCAGTTGACCTGCTCCCAGTAACACTGAGGTGCTTTCTCCTGCACTCTGTCTGTGATATGTTGTCTCTTTATAACTATTGTGCAAGGAAATTCCAACAATTCCCACCCTAAACATTATTAGACAACCACATCAACAGCAGGCTATACACATACCACCCAGCTGGGTTTACTTAAGAATTAAATGTCTGTATTTTCATTGTGGTCATGTGTAATACACTTCTTTCTGTTATACAAGACAACAAAAGTTATGAGTCTCATGATGTCTTTTGGGGAAAATATCCATTATAGTTTTCCAAATTTAAGCACATCCCAGGATTAATTTCCATTGTGACTTTCAGCTCTTTACTGTATATAAACTGGGATAAGGACGTTGCATTTTAAGTAAACTAAATCTAAAACAGAAGAGCTGTGTTCTGAGTGTTATGGGCATTTGCTCATGATTTTTATGGCCAGCTATCGAAAATGATTACAGAGAGGGAACATGTCTGTCTGAAATCCATGGATGCACGTTGTTTTAAACCGCTTTTTAGCAAAACAAAAAAGCGAAGTAAATCCTTCCACTTGGCCACTTTGGTATAAACACTGGAATATGCGCATGTAGGTCCTGTAATTTAAACACACCAGACAAGGGTGTGATTGGAAGATGTTGTTGACATGCCCTCATCGCACTGCCGGGCCAAGATGTAGGCCAAGTGGAAGAACACTAAAGTGATTCAATAGAAGAGAAAATTCCTATTCAAACTGGATGGTTCCTTATTCATTTCCTTAGATTATCATCAAATTTATGTCACCAGCAAAGTAGCTTTATTGACTTTCACAGATATATTCCTTTTGCTTTCATTGTCATTAGTTGGCATGCTGACATTTTCATATGTGTCTCTGCTAATGCCTCCAAATTACTCCATCCAGAAATGTAACAATTGAACAGATAATTTTAATAAGATTCAGCTTGACTTCAGACTACACTCCTTCCCTTCTTTATAGAATACAAATTGTAACCTGTTTTTAAAGCTGTGCAATGCAGTGAACTTTAATGGGATTTGACAACATCATATTAAGCACAACAACTACGCATAATGTACCGAAAAATTGGACGTGAAATTGGAAACATAGCCGAGAACAAAGTAAATTTACATGGTTTGGTAGTTTGAATGTCTGATATCATATTCTCTCATGCAAGCCCCGTAAAAAAAGCAAGGGGTTTAACAATGGATATCAGTGGAAAGTGCTTTTAAAGTTAAAGCTGATGGATGGCTTGTCAAAAAAAATAATTGCACTGGTTGGAAAGTCAGGATGCGTGCTGAGGGGGAGAGAGCAGGATATACAGAGAGGATGATGGGAAGTGACAGTGGTCTGTCAAGAAGCAGTGGCTGCCCAGAGAAGTGTGAAGTTGGAGCTATAAGGTGGCAGAATAGAACAGGCTGTCAGAGCGGGAAAGTGGCTTTAATACGCTGAAAAGCAAAGGAATCCGCCTGTCAGCCTTGCTCAGCCATGCTGAAAGAGGAAAGGAAGACGGCAGAAAGGTAGAGACAGTAAAACTGGGAAACGCGGTGGAGAACACGGGGTGGGAAGAGGCTTTGAGGAATATTGCGCAGGACAGAGAAACATGCAATTCCCGCAATTAGGGCTCCATTTGGTCAGGTCATAATTCATCAGCTCGACAGAAGGCAGGAGGGTTTTGTTGCTAGTTTTCGAGAGGTTTTCAGGGCTGGGCCCCCCTTCGTTTGTTGTGTGAACGCCGTGAAGAGCGAGCCCCGCCTCGCAGTTTTGAAAGTTTGGCGCTCTCCCAACTGTAACAGACAAAAGAGGAAACCAGATGAGCAGATCAATGACAGAATAAAACCTTTAAATATGACGATTACTAAGCATTCATAGAGACTTTCATGGTTGAATAAATTGAATAAAGTATTTTTTCTGGTTCATCTTGGCCGTGACCCTGGGTGTCAAGATTGTGGCTTAATACATCAACCTGAAGTACTTCTGTGGGTGCTGACAAGTGCTCAGTGCAGACCGAAGGAAGGGCTAAGTGCACTGCTCTTTGGCTTGAGAAGACTCAGAAGTCATTAAGAATTCAACCTACATGCAACTGCAAATTAGGGAAAATAATCATGCACATTTATGCATTTTTTATACTGCTTCATGGTGAACATTTCTCTATATTTCATGCAGTTTGAACTAAAGACATGTATTTAAAAGTCATACCAGATGCAGCTCTGTGTGTTTTATAAGGCCTGGGCCTGTTTCTCTGTGGAAGCAGTGCATTCCCTCTCTCTCTTACTGACATTGTGTCACATCAAACAAATAAAAAGGATTGATCACAGTTGAAAAGTCCACAAATGGAGGTGTCACCCTTGATTTGACAGTCACTCCAAGGCTAAGATGGAAAGCACTGTCCGCTATGTCATACTCCACTGCCACACTTTCTGTCTGCGTGACTTTAACACCATGATCCTTCAGCCACAGAAAGATCAACTGGCTCAAAATCTGAACATATTGCATTTCAGACACTTGCCTCAAAGGTGGAATTAATGTTCTCCAGAGACGGAGGTTCCATCTTGGGTGCTTTTATCTTTCTCTTGAGTTTACATTTTGAAACTTTGTTTTAGATGGCCTTCTTATGATTACATGTCGCTGTTTTCATGAGGAGGTAATGCCATCCTGCCTCTTCCGGAAGCATCATAGTGAAATCAGTTCATTAAAACTGCAAAGGTTAAGAATTAAACTTAATTTACTTGTAATAAATTTCCCCGCCTGCTTACCACACTATAAGGTGTGAGATGCCTAGAAGAAACAAGGTTATTGATGAGAGGGACAGATACTAATTATTTTATAACTTGTCTTCTTTGTTTTTTTTTTAATGAACAATTGTTTTATTCATTATAATGCTCTACAGTATGTAGCATGTACAGCAACATAACTGTGGATTAACTCAACTACATTTTTCTTATTTTGAAACAAAATGTGCACTTTTAGCTGTATACCCTGTAATACCAACTAAAAAAAAATATGGGTTTTGCTTTATCATAAACTGTATGTGGAACAACAAACGTTAAAGGATTTCATTTGTAAGATTTGCTCATTAACGTATTGATATGTGTAAAGGAACTGCATAATACCTCTATCAAATAGTTTTTTCAAATATTTACTGAATTATTAGCTGAAGCATAATATATCTAAAGCCATTATCTGTGACTTCGTCCTATACTTCAAAGCTCAAACAATGAAAACTGCCCTAATTTATTTCCCATTAGAAAGATCATTAAGCCCCACTGTAGTCTAGCAAAGATTCGTTAAAGTCTCATTTTCTTGATAAAAAATGTCATAAGCTTTAAGGGACCACTAAACTTTCCTATCAGGAAAATTAGTTATTTCAAGTAACCATAATTTTAAGAACGGACTGAAAGCAGTAGATATATTGGGAAGAGAGAGAAGCTGTGTCAGCGTACAAGCTACAAAGGAACTGAGGTTAATTTCATACTGAAAAGTCAAACAAAAGAAGAAATAACATTTTGACCGTGGAGTGGTGTGGTGTGTGATACACTGTACATTAGGAAGCAGTACAATGTTTAACAGCAGGATTGTGACAGAGCAGTGCAACATATGAAGAGTGCTTTATGTACAGTATATACAGTATTACATTTTGTGTAGTGCAAGATTAGCAATAATTAGGGACAACACAGGGCCTGTGAGAATTGACAAGTCATTTTATGAAGGGTTTTGATTAAACTAAATAGTTAGAAAAAACACTAAGGAAGAACTTGGAAGTCCTATGGATGTTTATTTGTTCAAAAGAAGCCAAATAACAATTAGGGTAATACTAACTTGTCAGACGAAACATAGAGTATATTCCTGGAGATTCATAATTCCCATTTTGTATTTACTTTTTGCAATGTGCTCCACAATAAATGTCTGGCAAACTGGAGGTTTGGAATTATGAGCTTTCCAAACTCCTTTGATAAGCAAATACCATTACCTTCTTTGTAAACTCATTGTTTCTTAAATAAAATGTTTAAATGAATTAAAACTTCTACAACTATTCTCCTGAAGAAAAGAAGGTGATCACTGTTTAAAGATTGTAGGCTTTGGTCAACAAGTGATAAAAAATCTTATGTGGTATTAAATCTTAAAATGGATTATTTGGAACATTCTGGAAGATCTTTACTTTTTAAAAATGCTTTCTTCTGTAGGCATTTGCATTTTTTGTGTAGTTTTTTATGGGTAAAACACAATATTAACTGACACAATAAAATACAGTAATACGATGATCACTTAAAAGAAAAATACAGACAGTGTTCAGTGAGAATTAACTTTCCGTGAGCAAATTAAACGTAATCATAAAAAAAGCGAAATGATCGCAGACTGTGTGGTGCGGGACCTGGCTGAATAAGTATGTCAGGTTCTGATTGGAAGAATGATAAATGGACTGACCTAACAAAGGATTGACTGCCTGGAAAGACAGGCTTTTTAATGGATGGAAAGAGAGGAGGCCTCATTTAGAAAGGAAAGGCTGTTTGCACTGCCGATATGACAAAGGGGAAGTCGACAACCATTGATCTACACCCGCGAATGACAGTTGAAAAATTCAGCAATAATCATGACAAATGAGAAGAGGTGCCGCTAGAAGGAAAAATGCCAATAATCTGGGCCCAAAAAGAAATGCCAAGGTCACAGGGAAAAGGTTCCTGAACTTCTATTTGGACACTCCTACGGAAATATTGGAGAAGGAGAGGGGACAGGTTAGAACTGGAGACTCGGAGAGTACAACTGTAGGTGATATTAATTTAGTGCAGAGTCCCAAAGGAATGCAGCTGCCTTCTTATAGATTCTCAGCTAAAAATCATCTTAGTGTTAAGGGCAAAGTGACCATTAGCTCATTCACAGTTTTGGAGGTGTTATTTCCACAGTGCCGGTTTTAGAATGATCTTTTATTCCCTTTAGCACATACTAATAAAAATTAATTTTTTTAAAGACGTTAGCTATATACAGTATAGTCAATGCACAGTCTAACACCAATGGTTACAATATTATAAAAAAAAACGTGGTAATTAATTATTCACACTAAAGATCAAACAGGGATGGATGTTGGAACCCAGTTTTGCAAGTCTAATATAACTTTAATGTTTAGGTTAGAACTGTAGGTAACTGGATATGCATTTGTTAACCTTCCAAGAGTCAGTCAAAACATTTTAAAAATTCAGACGTTAATGTACTGTATTTACAACATAAATGTACATTTAAAATGTACATTTAAAATACGTTTAATAATTAAAAGTAATGGTATATTTGAGGATCCAGATGCATTGTGGAATGTAATATATGTTTTAAACAGTTTTCCAGCTTGTGTATCTAGAAAAGTATGTTGCTAAGTATTGTTCTAGTGTTACCAACATTATCACTTTGAAATAAGCAGGGAATCAACTGTTGTCACTATTGCTAATAGAGAACTGTTGAGGACTGGAATTCTTGGGATCTTTAGTCTGATAGATGATCTAAAAATGAGCTCATCCTCAACACCTGTCTCTTCTTATAAATGATCAGTAATCTGCCTTTAAACTTGAGGGTTTCACTCTCTTTACAAGAATAATGTGCCCTCTCCCTTATGTGTCTTATTATAAAACTTCTGAAAGGCAATTAAAGAAGAAAAAGAGCGACAGAGCTGAGGCGCATATCATTCTGTTTTAAACATAAAATCATTTCAAAGGAAACATGTCTTTTTATAGATTAGAATAAAACAATAACGATTAAAACGCCCATGCAAATCAATCTTCTCCTTGGTAAACCCTGATCTGTAATGGGTTCTTAGAACTCCCTGTAAACGTGGAGCTGTGGGCAGGCTCACAGGGAGGCTAGTCTCTTTGGATGAAGCATTTTCCAATCAGCTTTATCACTCATATCTGAATTTATCTTATTTGAGGAAAATGCCAATATATTAGCGGGCTTGTATGATACACAAGGTGACCCTACCGACTTAATGACATAATACATTATCCTTAATGAAGTCAATATCTTGTCTTTTAGCTGTCTGTCTATTGGGGCGATTAATTGCAGTGTCATTAAAGTTAGCTCTCTTTTCATTTGAGCTTGGCAAGTCGCATAAAACTAATGTTCTTAGTTATCAGCCACTGGAATAGGATGGAAGATGGAGGAAATTATAGGGCAGACGAGGGGGGGCTGCTACAGCCCACCCAACAGTGTCTTTTCAGCGACACTTTTAGAAAAAACACAATGCAGGCTCCAGGAAGAAATAACTGGACCAATGATCCAGACTTGCTCAGAGGACAGAGTCCTAAGTATTTAGCGGTTATGTAGTACAGTGCAAAGTACACATTCACTCCACAAGTGTATCCCTGCTGTAGAAAGATTTCACATCTTCTACATTTGTGTTGTGATAAGAAGGTGTCTTGTAGAAAAAGGGTAATTTAGTATGCAGTTGATCTGAAAGATTGATATGCAAAATGCATATCAAAGAGTAAATATTTCATATCTTTGTCTTCCCACTTTATTTTCAGAATAATCAAGTCAGTTTTTCTTACGCTTTCAGTATGAATATGGTCAGTGAGTTTACCACTTCTGAGAGGGTTGAGTGCTTCAATGGCACATAACTGATGTGTCAGAACACAGCATTTACAACAATTCAAGTGGAATGTTTGAAAGAATGTTTTCTTTAAACAAGAGAATGTTCTGCGTTTAGTCTGGTTGCTGTCATTTATGTGCAATATAGCAGAGAGAAAGTCAGCATGCTGGAGAATCCAAATGTTTGTGGGTTCAAAGACAGCTGGTATGCTTCCCTGTTATCAACTGCAGTGTTGCCAGGTGTAAAAACGAAATTGCAACAGCTGTGGCTGAAGTGGAACAGCAACAACTCTGTGTCGCCTCACACCCAGCAGATCCCCATCACTGTCCCCCCTGCCTTCCCCCCGCCACTGAAACAAGACGATGGGATGGCTGTAATTTACAGTGTGTTATCTTTGTCTATAGCAGCAAGATGATATGAAGTAAATCAAGGTACGAGTAATGAAAGACTGAGAATTTATTCCTTCAAGCACACTTTTAAGTGTAGTATCTGTTATAGTGGCGCTGCCTGAAGACCCTGAAATGAGACTCGGATGAAGGGCAGTAAGGAAACACAGGGGGCTCATGTTAATGTTGTTTGTCTGGGGTTAGTAATTGGGTTCCGCTGATGAGCTACGTGAAGACAAAGTGTAAATCCTAGCAAGTATTGTAAATCTTACATTGTTGGAACAAGGTGCAATCCTAACAAATATTGATCCTGCCTCTGCCCAGGGGCTGCAGGGAAATAAAAACCTGCTGGGGACTGTGTTGTACCAATTACTTTAGTCAAAGCACCACTCTGCATGAGACACCACCATGATCACACGTTGTGAATTATGTCTGATTAGGCCCCTCAGATCGTGCCAGGCTTGTTTCTGTCCCCCCCCCCTCCAAAAAAAAGAAAAGAACCTTATTTTGGCGGCTCTGTAAAATAACATTTTGAAGGTCGCCTGCTGCTTGTTGCTGTTGCAGAATGTTAGGGAGCACAAGTGTGCGGCTGCTGTTCATTACTGCATTATTTCCACGCTCTGAGTTTGCACATTTTTATTCTGAAATACAGTAATTTCAGATGCCATTTGCATTCCCCATTGCCAGGTGTCTGTCAAACACAAATGGCCCCTGTTGTTTTCAGGAGATGTGTGCGCCTCTGCGATAGGCTTAAACGGTAACTTTGCTCCCCTTGTCAATGTCCGAGCGTACAGGCAGCCTTGGCTGAGGTAGTGCGCGAGTTATATTTCCAGTTGACGGCGCTTTTGTTTTTTTGTTTTTTATCATTTTAAATAAGCTCGCATCCGGGATGCAATTTACATCTTTATTGATGGGGAGCGCAGAAGGGATCTGTTGTTTCCGCAGGGTGTGCGAATAAAGCACATTAGCAGCTCTAGAGAGAATGGCCTTCCTCTCCATGTTGAGCTCGATTGCGGATCTTTAACCTGGTTTAGACATGACTTTTGTTGCAATTGAAGCTGCCAGTTTAACTGGCCAGTGATGAGCAGCTGTTCGTGAGATACGGTCCTGGGTTTGACAGCCCCCTGTCTTCTCTGCATACACTGTGGCTGGGTTACAAGCTCCAGGTGCGATCTTATCCAATACAATGTGCTGACGTCAATATTTTTTGTTTTACAGTAAGTACTGTCCATTACATATGGTACTTATAAGCCACAGTGAAAAAAAAATATTTAGCAATGACATTCTCCCAATTATATTCTAAATTTTGTTTGACAAGGAGAAAAGGTCGTGTCATTTTTGCTTATTCTCAGAAAGTTTTTTTTGTATTCTGTTATAGGCATCTTAATTACACCACTTATTTCAGAACATAAGAACAAAAGGAAGGTTACAAACGAGCGGAGGCTATTTGGCCCATGTAGCACATTTGGTTTTTCAGTAACTAATTGATCCAATGATCTCATTCAGCCATTTCTTGAAGAAAGCCACGGTGGTGAATTTAACAACATGGCTGGGCAGCCTCTTCCAGACTCCCATAATGCTTTGTGTAAAAAAGTCCTTTTGGTTTCCATTTTGAACACACTTTTTCCATTGTTTCCATTTATTTGATATAGTCTTTTTACTTTAGCCATATTATTAAAATTATTTTATTATACCAATATATTTTAATTTTATTTTATAATATAATATTATTATATAGTATAATATTATTGTAATAATATTATTAAGATAATATATATATTGTTATTATTTTATTGTTGTTGTGTTTAATCAAGACAAGTAAAGTCTTTATGTATATTTAGTACAAAGTTTATGTAAAATCTATAACAATTTGGGCTCTTCTAAATGTTCATTCAAATGTTCTTGTGTGTCTGACAGTATATTTTCTAGACAATAAGGGGAAGCAATTATAAAGGAAAACAAAATGCTATTATGCATATTAACATATTATATTATGTTAAAGTTGCATAACTCAATAATAAGGTCTCATGTAGAATATTATGTACACAATAGTATATAATAGATATGGCTGCTGTGTAGTCTGTCCAGAGAAGAACAGTCAGATAAATTCCAGGGCTTAATGCAATGTCCTTCACTGACAGGAGGACGGAACAGAACCTTTTTAGTCTTGAACAGAAAAGACTACAGGGGGACCCGATACAAGTATTCGAAATCCTACAACACTGTCAAAGTCGGCCTCGCAGACATCTTCAGAATCAACAGAAACATGAAACAGAGACAAGTCTTTACTCAGATGGTTGTGGGAGTATGAAACTAGATACCCAGTCATGTCATTGAAGCCGATGGGATCCTTGGATCAATTAACTATAAATGTAAACGATGAGCTAGATGAGTCAAATGGCTTCCTCTGGTTTGTAGCTGTTCTTATATTCTAAGGTTAGTGATGATTTTCAGTCTTAGTTCATTAAAAGCACTGCTGGTACACTATGTTTATACAGTACATTTAGATTACAAATAGATCTCTAGGGCAAGTGACATAGAATTGTTAGTATTAAATGTAAATAATGTGTAATGTATTATGTCAAGTATAGTTACATTCCCTTTACTGATTTAATTTTAGTGTTGTCATAACAGGATATGTTACTGCAATTTCTTATTGTGTCAGCATTGTAATTATTTAATGGTAAACCTTGATGTTTGTCTCAGGGTTAGAGCTACAGTACTCCTGTATTGTTGGCCCTGATTGCAGTAAGGATAAAGCATAGTTCCTGTTTCCAGTGTCCATCTGTAAAGAAAACTGACTCGAGGTAAAAATGATGACTGGAGGTTGGCAGGAGATTAAACAGCCCTCTGTAAAGTCCATTAATAATTCTCATATTTTGGAAATGCACGGTACTTGGAGAATCTGAAACATTTAATCTCTTTTCAAAAAGAAAAGGAAGGTCAACAGGGAGAACCGCATCTTTTTTTCTGCTCAGAGTGATAGGCCTAGGCTTTCCACAGCAGTGCATTTGTCTGTCAGAACTCTTGGCTGGCGCAGTGATTTAGTTTCTGTCAGATGATGCTGGTGTCCGGTTGATGATACTGCCTCTCTGGATATGGGGAAATTTGTTACCTTTAGCTTTGACAGCAAGATAATTGCTGATGGTTAACAGAACTGTGTGGAATCCGAGGATTTCGAGCAGTACAAGTAATAGGATATACTTTGTGGGTTCAGTGTTCTTTTATGTGCCTTTTTAAAGCTTCTTTTTTAGAAATATTACCAAGTTGACTTCACCCTTTGGCCAGAAGAAAAAAGGTACTTAACAGACTAGGCTAGGATTCAATTTTTTTATTGCTGGAACCGACATAGGTGGTGTGCCCCATCAGTATTTTAACAAACCTTCTTAATGTTGTTCCGCATATTTTCAGATTACACAACCACCCCAAAAACCGTTTCCCCTCAGCTTGAAATGGTTTAATAGTCAGATCAAGGCTGCTGTCAGTCACACGTCGAGCTGCCAGCAGTATATCACAGAGGAGTTAAGGAGGAGGTGGGATGGAGCTGGGCATGTGGGGGTATGTAGGGTAAGATTGATAGGTTAAACCTCTATTTCATTGTCTGTTCTTCTTCACGTGACAGTGGAGACTGAAAGAAAATGAAAATTGTTATTCAGCAGATCAGTGCTATCAAAGAGTCAAAAATATTTCTCAATTCCTCTGAGATGCTGCACTGCTAAGTAATAACCATCCACTATTTTGTCCTTGGTTAACTAATTAAAATATCCGTTGAATATATAGTAATGTTTAGCAAGTGTCAGATTTATGTAAAGCATAGCAATAAGTTGTTAAATACTGTGATGCTCCTGGGTGCATTATTAGTTCTAAGGGAGAACTCCTTTGTATTTTTTTAGGAAATGTGTCATAAACATAAATGTTATGTGAAGCTGGAAAGCAGGTACATTAATATGAAAAAAACAGCCTTCACGAGAAACTGAATTTTGTTCTCACTATAATGCTGGAATAAACGTTGATGTATGCTAGAAAAAAAATCACTCAGGTAGACAATGATTCCCCGAAAACCTTATTTGTATTTAGTACATGGAAAAATGTATTTATGGCTTTTGTTTGTTAATACATTTATGTCCTGATTGTGCCCCAGTCTGACCCAGTGTCGTATTTTCTTCTGAATGACAATGGAAGTAATTGGAAATATTGATTGGCAGCATAGTTAAGTTGTCAACACAACCATTTAATTTGTCAGAAGGACCTGTTAAATTGTCAAAAATCATATAAAAAACTCTCTCACTCTCTGATAATGTACATTAGAGATGTTCTTGGATCAAATGGAGGCAAATTCTCAGAAGTGGTGTTTTTCTTTTCCCCTGAAGCATCTTTTATTTTGTTTGTAGTTTTAGTTATTTATTTTTAATCTGCCGTTTCATTTATTGGGAAAAAAAATCTAACATTTCAGAAACTTGCTTTATGGATACAATTGTTTTAGTGTTCTCTTTTAACTGCAGTGAGACATAGTGTTTGTTCATTATTTTGAACTCTCCTCCTTTGGGGAGTTTTTTTTATCATCCTTTGTCAAAATGCTGGATCTGCTGCGGTGTTTGTTTACCTTCAGTGTTCGGCCTCTGCGATGCAGTGAAAATACAACTCCTGCAGTGTCTGACCAGTATGGAGACTTGTTGGGAGGTAGGCGGCTCCAGGCACAGTTGCAGTTCTTATACCTCTACAATGCTGCCGTAAACCAGTTATCTGAAGAAACACAATCAGCCTGTGGCTGCTGACAGATAGCGGGGCTAGCCAGCACATCACAGGCAAACTTAAGAACATAAGAACGGTTCCAAAATGAAAAGAGACCATTGTGCCCAACTGGCCTGTTTGGTAGAGAATAGATAATTGATCTGAAGATCTCATTCAGTCATTTCTTGAAAGAAGCCAGGGTATCGGCTTAAACCACATGGCTGGGTAGCTTGTTCCACACTCCCACAACCCTTGAAGTATGGACTACCCAGACCTGGAATAGCATCAGCATTGTCTTCACAAGAAATAATTATTTTTGCTTACCTGCAAGTTGTGCAGTACCTACCTCACTTGTAGTGGGGGAAAAAACTAAATAAAGTACATTTACTGAATCTGTTTGCACATGATCAGCATGATGCCATTGACATGGGCTTCAGCAAAGTCTTCAGTCTCAGTATCTTTAAGCAGCTTTGGAAAGGGACATAGCACTTAATATTCATTATGACAACACTCAGAGGTTTTTTTTGTTGTTTTTTTTTTTGTCTATGACCCTTGTGCTTTGGATATTACTCCAGTGACTCCTGTGAGAGGCTCAGTCACAATAGTTTCACATCTGAAAACATTTGTTTTATGAATTAAACTTTATTATTCTTTTTACTACTATTAAACCATTGTTTATTTAACTTGCTGCTTCAAGCACGGTCCATGCTTTGTAGCGCAGGATTACTGACTGGTGTCTGCTAAACCTATTTCAAAAAGCTGTAAAAGAAAAGTGTTTTTTGCTTTATGTGGCCAGTTAGCAAAGAGAAGGGTGATACTAGA
>NC_090699.1:19867316-19987316 GCF_040954835.1 Lepisosteus oculatus
TATAATTTTATTAAACTGCTTTTAAAAATAGACGATGTCTCCAGTTTTCAGCTTTGTTTGGATTGACAACTATTTGGTGATCAGTTAAGATGGATATTTTATAATGATGAAATCAGATAAAACATTTTGAGGAGGAAAGAGCATGTTCTTAGTATTGTATAGTGTTCCATGACATATTCATCAGGTCATATTCCCAATATTTGAAATGAAATAAGAGTTCTTTAACATTTGGTTTTTGATGCATGAATGCTAAGCATTTTGTTGCTTATTATAATAAATAGTAGTGTTAGTTTTGTGGCCAAGTGAAAGTTTTAAAAGATGTCCATAGATATGCAAATTTAAAGGAAAATAAGAAAAAGTGTCACAGCAACTCTGACAAGGTGACAATACGCAAAGTGGGAGATCCGAGCCACCTCCTTTTTATTTTAACCAAAATTATATATTACTCAAACTCCACATTTCGTTAGTCCAATATTGGATAATGGGTCTATAAAAAAGAAAAGAGAAAATTGAATTAATCATTTTAGATTATACACTGACTGAGAACAGAAATTAAAATTTGGGGAAGATACATGAGTGAACAAAAGATAATTAACTCCAATAATATCTAACTGTAGTGCAGAAAAGCGCTGCGTTGCATATAATGATGGCATGAAGTCATTATTCAGTTTTCTAACAATAGTTTCACATTCCTTTGAGGCCCGTTTTTGTTAAATTGATATCGGTTAGAAAGATTTTAATTTTGTTTAAAATGTTTTCTATATGCCATTCTCCAGTATTTCAAGTTTAAGACCATTCACCCACCAATTTATAGCAACACTGCGGCCTGCTTCATCTTTCTCCAGCACCAAATATTTGCTTGTTTTGTAATTACATTGTGTAAGCACGTTAATTAGCATTCCATGTGGTCCGATTCATAACAAATAGTTTTTGTTGTATTACATTTTGGTAGTGAAATGCATTTTCTTAACACGATCATTAATTAGTTATTTGTGTTGCTCCGCTTTCTTAATTAGAATTTCCTGAATGTACAGTACTGTACTTGAAAACTCCTGCATTTGAGAAAACTTAACCAACTGAAAGTTTTCAGTTAGAATTTCATAATTAAAAACTCCCACTAATGAGGTGTTGTTGACTGACAGGACAGAAATGCCCTTTCCCCTCAAGACCATCAGATATGACAACCTGATGATGGCGAGCAGATATCCACTTGACAAGATTTTATCCTGACAGCCTGCTTTGTCAGGCTGTACTACTCAAACAACAGTTGTATGTGCGTGCGGGATTTGGGAATATGGTGATCACCGAAAGACAAGTGTCTAATATGTTTTTTAAAGGTTTTTCCCTCTTTGTTTAGCCGTTCTTGAACGTTTAAAACTAATTTGAAAACCAAGCTTTATAAGAAAAAAACGAATAAAAAAAAAATCTGATTTCTTTTCATGTCTACTTATTAATTTTATGTACTAGAATAGTGGAATACTTTGTTGTCTTGTTATTAAATTGATACATTTAATTGAATTTCTGTTCTGAAGCAATGCTTCAATGTTTTGTAACTATCCTAATCCGGTTTAATTATAAACATAACCTTTAAATGCTCTCACTATTTATTTAGTTCTTGTTCTATTTTACTCACAAAGATATAGTTCACAACACTCTTCATTAAATACAGAGATGCATAAAATTCAAGCCTGTAACTTTAAGCACAATAAACTTTACAGATACTTGCTGAAGGATCTTGTAAATGGTCCCTCAAAAGATGTAAAATGGAAGGATTCCATTTATCTCACAGAAAACTAGTGTAACATTAACCTTTTGTCATTTTTTAAACAGTGCTAAGATGTAGTATATTAATTATGACCACTTTGACAAGCTGTAACCAGTGACACATGACAGGAAAGGTAGGGAGTAATTATTGTTCCAACTAAAGGATACAAGAAAGGAACTGACAGAAAACATCCAGAATTCCTAAGTGCTGCTGGATTTGCTTCAGGAATTGGGATATGAGAAGACATAGAGTGGTTAGGAGCAAAAATCCTAATGCCATGGTCTGGTTAAGACCAGAGAAATGCTTTTTTCTCTCCAGCTTTGGGTTGCTTTCAACGGCTCAATGAATTTTCACAAGTGGTTGGCCTTTGTATATTAATTTAGCATATTATAGCTCTGTTTGCCTAAATCAGGGGTATAATTTTGATGTATTGATGTCATACTTGCCATCTTATTTCGGTATTTGTTTTTACTTTACTAACGTCAAAATTGCACTTTTTAGTAACAGTACTAAATATGTTTAAAGCATTACCGTGTGGTTTCATTTTCCTGTCCTGGTTTTCCTGTATTGTTATTTGGAAGAACAACTAGAATATTCAACATTGGTATATAACAATAGGCATGGGATGTCTTATATGAAAAAACTGTCTACCACTGCATCTGTTCAATCAAACTTATTTTGGAACATATACTGTAGAACTTTTCAGTTTCCATGTGCTGGATGAAGGGTTTCAGTGGTGTTAAAAGAAAAACTATCATACTATCAAAGTATTATACATATTATGCTATCAAAGAAATAACTGGAAAAAGTTATAAAAACAAGTGGGAGGAGGCCATCTGGCATGTCTAGTCCACTAGGTAGTGTGACAAGGTGCTGTAAAAGAAAGCTATACTGTAGTTCTGCCTAAAGCCACCACAAAGTCTCAAAGTCTTTTTAACAAGCAAATTGATTTCCATGAATCCCCTCATGAGGAATTGGGAAAATAAATCATTTTTTTCTGCAAATTCTTTAAAAACAAAGGTATTCTGGACCTAGTACACTAATATAGGAATGTGGCTCTCAGGAAGGAGAGTTAGTCTGCATTCACACTAAAGAGTGGCTGGTGACTCTTGTTTCAGAACTAGCAATGACTTAAAATCAGCACCTTATAACATGTTTCCTGTTCAGTTGCAGCAGATTGAAAAAGCATCCAGAGAAATCTAGGATACTAATGCTACAGTGTCTTTTGTTTATGCATTTCACAATTGAGCCTTGTGAAAATTGATGTTTCTCCTCAAGATGCTCTATGGATCAGACATGGTTCAAGGATGAACAGTCATATCCTTTGAAATATCCCACCACTCACACCACTCGTAAAAAAAATTCTCTTTCTGAATAAAGGTGAGCCAACTTGTTTCTAAAAGTTCACTAAGTGCCCTTTCCTGTCTTATTGAACACGGGTTTTTCACAAAAGCAGCTCCAAGCTGTGATAATTCTCATCAAATTAGTTGAGTATATAATTTTAACACTGCATCCTTTGATTCTACACTTTCAACTTTAAACCATGTATCCTGAAAATATGAAAAACAAAATTTTTTTCAGGTCTTCTAGGGGAAGAAGTTGGTGTGTCAAAATACTATAAGTGACATACAGTACACCATACAGTATACTCCTGTGACCCAGACAAGTGATAAGAGGCGTGATCTGGTGGATGGTTAAAACAGTTTTCAGTGTTTGAACATGCAAAGAGGGAATTTGTAAAATGTAAGATTATTGAATAGAAATATCATTATTTTTTATCAAATCATGTAAAAATAAATGAATAACATTTTTGCGGTATGTTTTAAGAAATTCTGCAAATTTACTTTAAGGCTTAATTATGATTGGAAATCAATACTGTTGAATGACTTTAAAAAACAGAGAACCTAAAGTATTATTTAAGGAGCTGTGTAATTCCTTCATTTTGGACTCATCGTTAAATGGTTCTGCATCAGCGGAAGACAGAGAGATCCAATTATGAGTAGTGGAAGATGGTGGGGGGGTGATTTTTCACTTGAAAACATTGCTTATGAGCAACTAGAAAAATGTATACTGGGGCTGTAGACAAATTTGTCTGCTGCTTGATTGTGAAAAAAAGAAGGGAACAAGCTCTAAACACAAATCTCACAGAGCTCCTCACCTTCATTACTCTGTTTGCCTCCCTGAAATTATCAAATTATCAAAACATTTTAAAACAATTCTCATCTAATCATCTTTTCTTTCCTTACATGGCATTTATGTACAGTTCACTGTGTAAATTAATGTTTTTCCTATCCTAGTTGAAAACCCCTTGTCTGATATTTGACTTCAGTATGGACTGTTTCAAAACCTTTGCAATTTTTTCTGTCGAGTAGAAAACGCACATTCCTCAGTGCAGTTAAAACTGGCAAAGTAAAAGTGTTCGGATATGTATACGGCTCAGTTACTGAGCTGATAAAGAAACTAATCTTTTGCAATAATCTTTTTAACTCTGTTTTTTCTACTTCTTTATTTTGGGCGTCGTTTTACCTTGCCTAGGCTAATCATTCGTGTACCACGTTCAATGACGTAAGTATTGCGAACTGACGGATTTTTAAACTCATGACCGGGGTGCTTTAAAATAAAACTGCACTTGAATAAATAATATATATATATGAAAAAGCCAAGACCAAACTCTCACTTCTTCTCATACAGAACCAAGGGCAAACCAGCAACGTAGCAACAGCGCTGGAACAGAAGGCATAATATAACAAGGAAGCTGGAAGTATTTCATTACAACGGTCTCCAGAGAAAAGCGTTGCGTATTACATATCAGCTGATTAAACATGACCCCTCACTTCCAATCTGTAGTTTCACGATTTATGAAGTTCTGATGTGCTATTAATTTTCAGGTAACGCGGAGGTCACCAAATTGCAACGAAAACAATTACCAATTGCTCTGAAGACGAGGTATGATATGCTGAAGTTCATTAAGAAATATACACTGAACATTATCAGTCGAGAATGAGAAAGTTTGATGTTTTTATGCATTTTAAGGAGGGAATAATCGGTCTAGATCAGGTGGATAGGAACACCATTAAACAGAGTTCTAAGGAACTCTGGGGTTGCCCCCTAGTTTAGTAAAATTCATATTTGCGTCTGTTTTGTGCAAACTGAGTACCAAACACATAAGAGTTAAAAGCTGTGAGACTCCACTGCACTCAACACGTGCATCCCATGCTGATCCAGAGGGTGAAATAATTTCAACAGAAAGTTCTCCAAGTGGTGATGTAAGTAAATACAATTAGCACCAGCCTCCAAGGATGGTGTTGAAAATAATTTTAATTACAAATATAAAGAATAGATTAATAGTCACACCACTAACATTAAGAAATTTGAAATACATCAGCAGAGGCTTGTACTGTATTGTGATAATCTATTCATAGATACATTAATTCTCAATAAAATAAATTATTAGGCCAAAGCCTTACAATAACCGTTTTTTTGCACAACAGTCTATTCCTGTATTGTATTACTGTAATATAATGTAAATTCCTTATCTGTTCAGATTTTTATTTTTTATTGTATTCTACCATATGGTGTAATATTCTACCATATTTTGTAATTGATCTTTATTTACTACAAGGCAGGAAATGTATCTCTGCATCCTATTCACATACCCTGGTCTTGTGCAAGAATGACATTGAAATAGTAAAGAAAAACATTTTCATAGTCGTTACTCGGGAAAATCTGTTGATCCTGAAGGTCTCCCCCCTGGTTATTAGTTCACTCATTAATCATGTGTGTTATCATTTAGAAAATGTGGGTGTCTATTAAAAGCAAGAAAACGCTTTGAGGATATTTGATATTTGTTTTTTGTTTAAATAAAGGACCCACCACAATGAATCGCAAGTTTTATTTTTCTGGAGGCTCAATACTGCATGAATGGGGCTCCTCGGAGTGTTTGAGGAGCACAGAGAGTGACAGGTGCATTTTGTAATGCCTTGCTGATGAGAGCCAATCAGCTGATTCCGTTCTGGTGTTTTTTTTCTTGTCATCTGGTATGCTCAAGTAAAGATGAGCTTGATTGACAGATGCATCCAGGTTCACAGTTTATTGGTTTCTGCAAAAGAGCCAGATATGCCAATTTAGACAGGGTAGTGACAAAAAAAGTTTCCATCTAAATGGAATAATTTTACTACTGGGAATTCTCGGCTGGGGGAAGAATGAAGGCAAGTGTTTTTTATATTTTAACAAGGGCTGAATGACAAACATATACGACAGTTAGAGGCTGACAGAACATCAGCTTTTGATGCTTCACAGGGGAGCTATGAAATAAACAATAGGCAGAGAAATTGAATTACAACCGAATAAGAGAGTCTGCTTTGGAAGACGTGGGATTGGAGCAGCCAGTGGTGTGATTCAGAAAGAATAAGTCAGCTTTTAAACCATATGCATTATTAAACTTCCTAGTTTCTAGAGCTAAATCTTTCCAGTCTCCAACAGGCAGGCTGCCCTGCGGTACTGTGGAAACATATTTTTTCCCTTTTGAGAAACACCCCCATTCTTTTATATTGAAACTTCATTTTGGAATGACATGCATTTTGAAATATCAAGGATTTACTACAGAAATGGCAAAACACGTTGATTAAAGTACACTGACACTGAGTGTTTACAGCTCTGACAGTAATTGATTCATCTTGTTATCAGGATTTTGTTTTTCACTTAAAGTGACCCTGTCAGTGTCCAGAGACTTTAATAGCTCTGATAGTGGAACAGATTTCAGAACAACCTTCTATTGCTCGCTTTGTGTAAGCTAATGATGGATTATCTCATCCTGTGAAAAACAAATGTCAGCTACCCACTTTATTTTTTCTTTTTTTAAAGTACAAGATTAAGTCATTGCTTACATTTCAATAGTGATGCAATAGTTACAGTATGAATATCAGTCCGCCAGTTGAAACTACAGTACTGTATTTTAAGAAGTAAACTCTTTGTTTACTCCTGGAAGCTGTGGCGTGCTGTGCAGGAAGATTTATTTGTGTTTTAATATCTTAATATTTTAAGACATGACTCCTGACTGTTTTTATTAGGAGTGAAAAGGGTTTTTCTTGACACACAGAGTTGCCAGTGTCTGGAACAAAGAAGCTATCCCGTCATGTTGCTACAACCAATCCCCTGTCATCAAGGAACAGCTGGACTTTCCAGGATTAATGAGCCCCTAAGACTTAAAACCAGCAAGGGCTCTTTACATTTTGCTCATTCAGTTGTGTAATATATTTCACTTTTTGTGGCATTGGTAAACCAACTTACTTTTCCAAGATAATTTCACAAAGAAGAAGAAATATGTCTGAGCAGAAGTGTTTTTGAGCTCTATCATAACTGAAAGACTAATAATAGCTGAGAGTTCTCTGGAAGTTACTCCCAAAAGGGGAAAGCTGGCAAGAGCAACAGTCATGCTTAGATATCATAAATAAAAACAAGACTTGTGTCTCTCAGTATCAATGCTGCTCAAAAAAACTTTTAACAGAAGCACTAGCTATGAAACCTAGTACAAGCTGAGTTTTATTTTCAAATTAGGATGTCGTAAGGTAGCAACAGCAATAACGAGCACCAGATCCCATCCATTCTTGCATTTTGGAACAAATTTGTATCTTAGGAAGTTGTATCCATTTTTACCAGCTCCCTGGGATGAAAAGAAATGGATCACAATACCTCTAATTCCTCTGCCAATGCAATGTGAAACACATATCACCCTTTTGAAAAGGCTCTGTGGTGTTCAATATGCATGATGCTCTTGGTACTATACACAATGTAAAGTATAAATTATATATGTACCAAATATATAAATTATAAATGAGATACACGTACATGATTTGTGTTGGGAGTAGGGGACACTAGGTAAATACAGCACATTGCAAAAGACTTTGAATTATTTTTAAAAATTCATAATGATTTTAATTCTGTATTGTTTGTCCAAAACAACAGCGTGGGGATATGGTGAATAATGCACTTTTTAATGTTGGAAATCAGGTGATTAGAATCAACGATGCTTTAGCAATCGGCTGTGAATCAGAAAAAGCAAAAGAAATGGAAATTTAGTTTTGACATCTAAAAAAATGCGGAAAGAGGTATTTTGTCTGATCATAAACGCTGTCAGGGCCAAGACAGCCACTGGAAGCTTCTTGAGTCATTTCTTGAATTGTACGTTGGACAGCTGTGAATCACCTTATTGTTCATCGTTTGCTGAGCAAGAAGCACAGCCCAGTCAAAGGGAACATTCACGCTAGCAAGCAGAAAGAGAAAGACCTAAACATATTCTTCTAAGAAATGTCTTAGAAAATTCCATAAAAAATTAAACAAAGCCTAGCCCCTGAAATTTTGCATCTAGGTGTCTGAATTAAAAACATGCTTTCCAGGTCTGCTAGAGAGCTTATAATATAAGCTCAGTTCACAGTTAAGACAGTTCACAAGCTCCACTTGACTTACTTTCAGGGAACAAAGTAACTACTTTACAAATAGCAATGCCAGCTCTACTAATGATAGGGAATACTGCTCTACAGAGAGGATTCAAATGATATTTTTTACAGAGCACTAATAACATAATAATTAATAACTGTCATGGCACTTACAGGAATGTATTTGCTTTACTAAGAACATAAGAATGTTAACAAATGAGAGGAGGAAATTCAGCCCATCAAGACCCTTCGGTATTTACTGCTTAATTGATCCAAGGATCTCATCCAGCCATTTTCTGAAGGCAGTCAAGTATTGGCTTCAGGTATTCTACTAAGAGAAGAGGGCTGTTTGTTCTCTGCTACGTGAACCAAATCACTAGTGCTTGGGGCTCCAGTCCCCATACCAGTGTATAGTGGGTGCAGAAGGCTGCTGTGGAAGTAATGAGCAAAGCACTTGACTCAACTTGCTCTATCGCCCTGCTGTACAAACACGTGCTCTCCTAGCATTTATCAAAGACTCGAGCAGGATTTGCTCTCATCTAACTGGTGACGACAGCGCCGTAGAGACATTATAAACGTGCACAAAACATACTTCCTTGAGCCCCAAATCCCTCTTCATCGTCACTTTCATCCCTGCCACATGAGGCGTGTGGATAAATAGAAGGGACACAATTAACAGCGCGGTATCAAAACTGTCACACCTGTTTTAACATGAACACAAGTACTGTACCCGGCTGTTGTAAAGATTGTAAACACTCTGTCACATCTTGATATTCCGATCAGGAGTGTTTGCGACTATTCATAGGTCATTGGCGTTGCAGACCTCCACCTGCTTCAGCTGAATGAATCTGAATCGGGCTGAACAAGTGGGCTGAGAGCTGTGTTAAAATGTGAGTCCGTGTCCTGTGTTAGTTGTTGGGGTGTTTAGATACTTGTTGAAAAGTAGTTTTGGTGCAGAAGCTCGATCGCTTGCAATAAACCACTCCTGATTCGTAACAATCAATATCATACTGGTTTAATTAATTACTAAAAAAACAATACAAAAGCACCTGACATTCAGAATTCAGTCCATTATTGACTGAACACAGCTCTAAATACTGGCCACCCAACAGTATTTTATAAAACATTAGGGGTTTCTAATTGAATTGAATTTTAGTATACATTTTAAAGACAATTTCTCAGTTCATCTGGTAACACAGAAGTTGTTTTCTGAGAACTTCATCAGGGTTCTGAAGATAGAAATGTTGTTTTATATTATATGTTGGAAAGTATTGCAAATCTAGTCACATTTGCAAAAGTAAAACATGTAGGAACCTTTTATGAAATGTGCCGATCTTCCAACAATTTGGCACATTTATGAAACATATATTTCATCAGTAGTATGCCTGATGTTAAACCTGCCTTGTGCTTGGTCAAAGGTTTCCTTTAAAAACATTCAAAGTGTGCTCAATTTGCCTCAAAAAGGCTAATGGTTGATTAATGTGGATGAAATACAACAATTTTAACTTTTAAGAATTTACTTTGATTTAAATTTATTTTGTATTCTGCATTGGGCAAGCTAATGTGTATACAGTATGTTTTATATCTATTTTGTATTTACTATTAGTTTTAAATATTTGTCATTTCTGTATTAAGTGTGATCATCATCCCCTAATGAAGCAATGCTTTTATTTTTTTTAAAGAACTACCCACATGCATTTTTGATTATGAAATCAAATATTATACTACACAGTGTATGTTACACCCAAACGAATGAAAATATCCAGGTAGGTGTACTATGGACTACATTCACTTGTTTGCGTTGCTGTAACATGAAAAATCCCTTTACAAATTTCACTGATCTATTGATCCACTCAGATAAGATTTATTAATCCAAAGAATTGTAAAGTTGGATATGTAAGTTGTGAATATGTAATCAACACGCACTCACACACACTTAAAATAGCAACATTACCTTCATCGCACTGAACAGGAAGTTGGCACCTAGAGGTGCTCCCTTTAAAACAACAGGCAAGCTTAGGCGCCTCTGAATTCAAAAGAGACCTTGCAATGAAGCAGTTAATAAGAAGTTACTCGTGATTCTGAGTTGACATACAAAAATTTATTTCTCATGTGCACAAAAAAATCTGAACAGAACTGGAACAATGATTGAAGCCATGTGGCTTTAGTTATAGACCATCAAAAATCCTTGTTAAGATCTGTGACACATCCCTTGTATCATCTTTACAACCGGAGGAGACCCATTCCTGCTGTTGTCAGCTGTGCAGTCTTACTTTTTATGCCTGTTTTTTAAGGTGGCACAAATGTAGTACCCAACCATAGCTTTAGAGTTCAATAAGAAATAGAGCAGTTTATTGTCGAATCCCAAGTGCAATATGACTATGATCATTTCTTCTTTCCAAGTGAGGGGCTGCAATGCTGGAAGCACAGTCTTGCTGTTTGATATTTCTGCCAGAAGTTTGCCGGCATTATAGGGTCACCTGATTCAGATGTGACATTCACCCAAATAATTACACGAGAAGAGTTTTCGATGCAGGCTTTGTCCAGGATGTTACTCTGCTGTGCGCTTTTAATTTTATCCCATTGGGTGTGTGTGTATGAAAAAGCATGCAAACTTGACCACAATGAAGTAGGTAGGGTGATGTTGTCACTATAACGTCTAATGGTCACAAAAATAAGTTGCTTTTTACTGAGCAAGGAAAGGCCGGGCTTTCTCATCACTTCAGTTTAAACATAGTTACACACTTCACAATGAATGTGGAATGAAGGTCACGTTTAGACAATAGTTGTGACAACAGTCTTCAGAATCAGAGAATGAAAATATATATCTTTTTCTTTTCCCTCTGGCAAGCACATCAGTAATTTCAGTTTTTTAAAATTGAGGGTTGTGTTTGACTTGGTCCAGTGGCAGAGCCCAGCAACAGAAGAAATTAAAAAAAGCCATTTTCTTTCTTTGCATAGTGATTTAAAAAAGTCATTGTGGGAAAAAAGACAAAACAACGCAACCAAACCTACAGGTGATGACTGTCACGGCCTGAATCCCTTGAACAATTTGTAGGAGACTTGTGAGTTTGTAGGTTCATGCTGTGCTTGGTCTTTTTGTAGACCACAACCACACTTCAGACACAAATGTGATGTCACTTTTGTCCTTTTTATATCTACAAATGGGAGAAGTAAATTAGTATTCATGTAATGCTGTAATGCTCAGGGTGTACGTGATCTTATATACAGAGAAGAATTGTCTTCACATTATACACAAATTATTCTACAAAGCAGCAATTTGTTGCAAATAACATAAAATTAAATAATTGCTAGAATTCACCTTTTCGCATACAGAGATTTAATATGCATAATGATGTTCTTTTTTCTCTGCATAATATTACCACATAAACTTTCAGTGTTGACTAGTTGGTTTTTACTATAATACTGCTTTTACAATGCATACACAGACTGTAAATAAAATATTAACAAGAACTAAGTCTTTGGCAAATGTGGTAAAAAGTTACATTCACTTTACATTTTTAGGAGCAGTAAGAGTGAAAAATTTCACCACTGAAAAAATATTGTTGTTTTATATTCCTTCTTCACTGCATTACCTAATCTTTTAGTTTAAAGACTAGCGGAACTAACAATAATTGGTTGAGTTCTTACAGTTGCTTTCTAAAACAGAAAACTGCTGTAATGATGCTTTATACTAGAAATGTAGATTGTAAGGCATTAACTGTGGTCTCAAACTGTAAGACTTGAGATGGGTTTTTTTCAGTTCATGTCTTGAACTAATCTTCATGGATTCAGTGTGAGGGGGTTAGGGTATATCCAGTTTTATCACTTAGAAAATAATTTATGATCCATTTTTTTAGTAAAATTTTAGTCCATCAAAATAAAGATGCCCTTGTTCTTTTCTGCAAGTGATTGGGGGAAATGTGTTGCGTGAATATAGTGTTAATCTTGTTCATTATTGATATGGCTTGAAGCCTGAGGCCTGACAGAGTCTACATAAAGCCAGCAATGCAGTAATAGTGCCTGTCACAGCTGTCTGCATCTTAAACAGCTGCCCTATGCAGTATGTGCCTCCGTCTAACTTTCATACCTGGATGTTGTCACAAAAGCTGTTTGCTTTGTTCTTGTTTTTCATTATAAGTGCAAATAGTTACAGAACACCTTTAAAAAGACACCTTGTCTTAATTTTTTTTGCTAAAAAATAGAATTTTGGACTAAGGCTTGGAAGCCAGTGTACATGGAGGATGTAACATAAATTTAGAGAAAGATTTTAAAATGTTTGCTTGTACTGTATGTATGTTATAACTGTAATGACTACACCATGTGAATCTAACCAATGCAATGGCATGGATAAGTAATTTGTAAACTTCAATTCAGGGCTTCTTTAAGTGCCAGCTCTGATCAATTGATATATTTACACACGTTTTCAATGAAATGGTTGTCTATACTGCCCTACAGAAAAAGGTAGTTACCAACAGTGAGCTCTGAGTGTTCCAATCCTATAGTGTCACACCTTCAGATAATAGTGCAAAATAAGAACCAACAAAGGTCAGATATTGCATGGAATTGGATCATTTGCTCTGTCTTTAAAATACAAAAATGAAATGAAACAAATTAAAAAAAAAATCAAATGATCCTGAATGTTCAAAACAACAACGACAACAAAAAAAACGACCTTCATAATAACATCAACAATGATAAAAAAAATAGAAAAAATTAATTTAAGAATATATTTACTCATTTAAATTCTGGTCGGCAGAAGACCATGATGTGTCATGGCTTCCTTTATTTTTACATTTTAGTTTTTACAACTGATTGTGTATCACATAAAACATGTCCACATAATCCTCTCATGGCATCATCAGTAAGGAATATACTTCGTTAGACGTGCTGTGCTGCTTGTCAGAAAGAGTTTCTGGAATCTGTTGACAAGGGGACGGCCCACACTGATGGCTCTGTCTTTTCCACAGAATGAATGTGATGTGCAGTCCTCTTGGTTACAGCGCGCAAGTGAAGGGAGCTGTGCCAGGCAACTCAGGAGAGTCAAAAGATTCTCTGCTTCGGAGTAAACTGCTGCTTTCAAGTTTGAGTCCGTTTGCAAACTTTTAAGAGGTGAGATCACAGTCAGATAAAGGAATGTATTGATCCATGAAAAAAAAACAACTAAAAAGAAAAAAAATCACATCACGTTTTTTACGTTGCCTTCTTAACAAGCCTTGTTTTTCTTCTTTTTTTTAACAATATATATATATAATCTCTCAAAGTCTCTTGAAATTTTACAGTCTTGCAGATTGAAGCATAGGACTGTGAACTTGGAAGGGCCAAATAGTGTGTGTGTGTTTTGGTGTGTGTAGTGGTTGGGAGTCCCTGTTAGTTTGTCCTTCATAATGTAAGCAAGAGACAGTAGGAGGGTTTTGGAGCGGTCTTCCATCTGTTTGCCCTTAATGCTGATCAGACTGGTACAATATGGAGGCCATACCCATGATCCTGCAGTTTGATTTGGTTTCCATGGTAACTAGTGGCGGTCGTAGGCAGTGGCAGCAGTGGGAGGGGCGGAGCCTCTAGATGCGGCACTATAATAATAAGGGGAACCTGAAAGTTAACACAGGAGAAGAATGGACCGGTTGAAAAGACACAAAAGTGCGACATAAAAATTTATAATTCATGCACACTCCAATACCTGTGATTTAGATGGAGCAAGACTTTAACTCACATGGAAAATAATAAATTAAATCGCTTTAGAATGAGAAAAAATTATTAGGTAGAACAGATGTGAGGGGGACGTTTGTGTTGTTTTTCTATTTATAGGTTTATTGTTGAGACCAATATTTGAATTTCATAAACATAAATATAACATAAGCTAATATCCTAAAGCCAGTACCATAGCTTCTTTCAAGAAGCAGCTGGATGAGATCCTTTATCAATTAAATACCAACTACCAAACGGGTTAGATGGGCTTCATGGCTTCCTGGTGTGGCCTTACAAACACATGGACATGTATTTATTTTCAAATTAAATTGACTTTGTAAGACCAAAATTTATCTGATGGTATTACATCTGCAAAAACACCATTCTCATTAACATACTCATCTTAAAACTGATTGATGAAGTTTATTGGCGAAACATTAAAAAACTCTAGATTGCAATTGGCTTAATTTGATTTTATTTTTCCACAGACAGAACTGCTCATTAAAAAAGGCACAACATGTAAACCACAAACGCCACACTTTTATTGTCAATTAATATTGTAATTATACATTATTTACTTCATAGTCAGATGTAATTGCTTTTGCAATGAACATTTAGCTGCAAAATAAATTATTCTCCTTTGTGTCCTAACTGTACTTTCACTAAAATATTGATCAGACATGAGTGTGGTATTTTATTAACATGAAAGAGTAATTATTAAAAGGGAAGTTGTTATAAGAGACAATAGCAGTAGTGCATATGCACAAGAAATATGCCATTTTAAAAATACTCACTTAATAATGCTGGGTTGCTGAATCTCCAGGCTTCATTGTAGGTTGTGTACTGTGGATGGGTATAGGGGTTTCCAGAAAACTCACTCCCTAGAAAAATAAATGATAAGATCTCTATTTTTGAATTCTGAAAAGCATGTAACAGCAAAACAAAAAGGAAAGGGTTTCTGCATTGGGGATTTGTAGTCTGTTCTATGGTAAATAGTTTGTTTTAGAAATGTAAATTGTGATGTGTTTTCTTCCCACTCTGCTTTGAAACAGTGTAATCCCTGCTTTGAAATTCTTTAACAAAAATCAGTGCATCTGAAATTAAACCGTTGGACTGCAAGCCCTTTAAAGATTTTGTTTTTTGTGTGTGGTGATCATTTCTCCTGCAGGAGTACTTCCCTTCAATTTATTACTCAGTGGATCCTTTGGTAGTTTTAAAGATCTGTCTTTGTTTCCTTGGATATGAGTTTAGAGTCTTCTCCCTGCTCTATTTGTTGAAGCAGCCGTTTAAACTCCTGGGGCCGTGGTAGGAAAAGGATTGTTGTAAAGATTTCTTTTCTCTCTCCACTGATTTTTTTTTTGTATGCTGCAGAATTCCAGTTTCAGGAAGTAACTCAGACCATGTCAGTGAGCAATGCTGTTGGTCCAACACGTTTCTTTCTTTTATGAGACAATAAAGGCAAGATTTTATATGAAGCTGGTGAAGAATGGCTTTTGGTTTAACAGTGTTTGGGGCCTGTCACTAAATCTTAGTCGGTCTGTGCCCGACGAATGGGGTAGTGCACAAAATGTATAGCCTTAGGATTAAGAGGGTTTCTGAGCCTCACATTACTGTGTGTGACTGATGAAAATGAATGTTTGATAAAAAACATATTTGAAGTACTAGAAAAGACATGTTTTCCAATGGAATGAAGTCTGTCACAAAATCAAATTATCAAGCGGAAAACAATATTTATGTCACTGTATGCAGAGGTAATGCATAAAAACTGAAGCTTGTTTTCGTTTTAGATATATAAATATTTTTCTGATAAAGTGAGAGAACATATACAAGTCCCCCATTTTATGTAAATCGAAATCACCTTGCTTTCCCGAATAATGTGTCCTAATATTTTTTCACACAGGTGAATGTGTTCTTGAGAAAATGCTGGTGCCATTTTTGGTTTAAGAGAGGGCTTGAGCTCAGTGGCGGATTGCATCCTGTTGGCTGGAACTGGAACTCTGGCCTGGTCCCTGGGAGATAGTGATTTAAATATTTACAGGCCTCCCCTGCCTCTGTTTTGTGACCCTTAACTGTCTGCCATGAACCTGAACCGCAGGTTAAGTAGAGGCGAAAGAGATACGCTCTGTAGCACTGGGGCTGGAGGACGGCTGAAAACAATGTTTATCGACGACTTGTGAAAGTACGCGCACAAGGGGATAATGAGCTTTGGAAGTGAAGTGTAACTGAGAGGAACTGTCCTATCTCCTTTCCTCTGATCAGTTATTGAGCACATTTAATTTCCTCATCCACTTCAGATAAGTACATTTACAGCTCTGAGTCCCCGGTTCTAGGTCAATGTCACTTGGCATGCAGAGTCATGTTGCTGATCACGATCTAAAATTATTATCTTATTGCCATGAAAAACAATAACATCAATAATGAATTTCAACTCCTACAAGTATTCACTTTCTGATTTATAATCTGTATCCTAGAAAACTATGCAATTTTTAAAACATTTTTCCTGTACCTTTTGAAATATACATATATATCTCCCTTGACTGAAAACTATGAAGTTTTAAAACTTAACTACAGGAAGAGCATTTTCCTTAAATTTTAATTGACAAGAGTCATTAATACACATCTTAGATTAATTTAATCAAGCCAGAAAATTCATATTTTGTTGATATTTAATATATAAAAACGAGTTTTTATTGGTAATGTCTAGTCTACATCACTTTATGTTCTGTACATTTGAAAACTGGATTTTCTTTAATAAAAATTACCTGAAAATGTTAGAATATTTTTTTCTCTTAAAGCTGTGATTAGTGAATACACAAGCTGTTAAAATGTCACATATGTGAGTATGTAATATTTTAAAAATTGTATGAAGTCAGTAACAATTTGGCAACTAAGATGCCTATAAACCTCACATTTTGTATCTGAATTTTCAAGGATTTTTGAAATTTCCCACAAATGTTCCAAAGAATGACAGAGTAGGTTTTCACTTACCAGGAACCATTCCTGCAAGTGTGGAGGTGGGATAGCTTCCCTGTCCAGTGGGCGGCACATGAGGTGGGTATCCAGGTAGGGTAGTACTGGCCATCTCCCGACCTGGACAGAAGGCAGACCAGAACAAAAATTGACTTTTTGAACAGCTTCCCAGAGAACATAAAATAACTGGTTTGCTATTTAATAAAGAAACCGTGGAAGTGTAACCAAGAGAAACTGTACCTTCCCAGTTTATACAGTGTATTCTGTCCTCTCTACTGGTACAGGTCTCTTTGTGGAGCAGTGGTTCGGGCTCTAACTACAAGGTTGCAGGTTCAAATCCTCAGTAGAACAGTGCTGTGGTACCCTGGAGCATGCCCCCCCCCCCCCCCCCCCCCAATATACCACACTATAGAAATAGGGTTAAGTGTATGTTGCTCTGGATATATGGCCCAACCAATAAAATCAATCATTAGTACTTCATTTCATCTGTTCCCGCTTGTCTCCAGAATAATATATCTGTCTACCTACCTACAGTAAGCTGTTTTGATTTCTCATTATGTTATTGTAAGGTGTGCTATTAACATATATGGAATTTATAAAACATTGTTTTACCTTATAGGTAACCTTATATTTAACAACAGTTTCTATTTTTTTTGTCCTTTTAGATGTGTTTTCCTGAGGACAGTCAAGTCCATGATGTCAATGCTAAAATTCATAAATATTTTTTTAACTACTTTCTCATTCTTCAGAAAAACACATTAAACATCTTCCTTCCACCATTTAAAACTTTGTCTTCCCTCAATAGTGTTCTGTACATCACAAAATAAAAAATCCACATGTGCTTTAATTAAAGGCACAATGACAAAGCCATCACCTGTTGTACACATTTCATCTGAAAAAAAACATCATTATACAAATGATATCATGTATAGAACAGTGACATGATAAATACACACTGTACACTCCTAAGGACACTCATACTCATATTTAACATGTTAATATATATCATATTCAAAATAAGACTTATTTATTCGAACATCTCATGGATTAAGGTGTGTAATAAATTAAAGAGAATAATTGCCTTTATGGTTACACAGTAAAGAAGAACAAAAGTAGATCTTAAAGGAAAAGTAGGAAACTGCAAAGTCTTGTATCAAACCGAAAGCACTAGCAGTCCCATTTACTAGGGTGAGAGTGCTAGTGAGTCTTGACTTTGTAAAACTCTTATAATGACTCAGGACAGGGCATTAGGCTGCACTGAAGATTAAATGACCATGGTCACGTGTAATCAACTGCTATGCCTTTTTATGTAGTTGTAAGCACATACAGTACTTTACAGGGCAATTGCAACATTTCACTTTAATAATGGTATCAGTGGGGGTTAGAATGTTTTGGAAAAACAGAACCTGGGCAGTTCTCAGGAATGGTGTGCCATATTGCTTCTTAAAGCCTATGCTTTTACACAGAATAATTCCCTGACCACACACCAAAAAGGCCCACACCATGTGAAATCCTTTTCTTCCTTCTCTATTGGATTTAATTCCCCATCTTCTCCATACATGTAGTGAAACCTTTTCATTTTCTGCTCGTTAACATCTTCCAAACTTTCTTCATTCTGAGCTTGTTTAACCCCAGAGACCCGACTTTCCAAAGCAGAGCACTTCGGTCATGGTAGAATCCAGAGATGTACAGCAGAGCCTTTGTGGCTCCGGTCCCTCTCAGTCTTGAGCATCATAAACACAGTGTTTCCACATTCAGCACTGTAATTGGTTGTGACGGTTGACTGTCCTACCCAAGCACCAGAGTGCTTGTGTTGCCGCACGTAGCTCTAGCAGATCCAAAGGCCGGCCTTTAGAGGCCCCGCAGATGATACATTGTTAGCAGGAGGAGCACTGAGGGTCAGGGGAAAATCATTTCCCAATTGTGCATTAATGAGGAAGGCAGCAGTCAAAATTGCTTTTGTTTACATAATACAACCCTGAATATTTTAATAAGGCTTTGTGGTATGCCTCACGACGTGGAGGTCCACATTCTGCTGTTAGGAAAAAAAACTTTGTGAGCACCTCGGAAGAAAACTCATAAATGTGTTACTTTTGCCTGCTTTTAAGACAAGCATCCATATGGCCATCTGAAGGTAGTCCAAAGCAGTGACCAAGAACAGGAATGTTTTTTCCCATGTAGCCATATAGATATACTACTATATCTCATGGCAAACTGATATATATATTTGTTTTGATTTTAAAATTTCACAGATTATGAAAAAAATGTATGAACCAGCAAAGAATGAACTGCAAAAACATTGCTCAGGCAGGCAGTGCCATCAGCTTTTCAGAACAAGCGTACTGAAAAAACGGAAGAAAACGGCAAGTTTCCTTTTATTTTTGTTGCGAGATTCTACTATCTCTGTCGCCATGGTTATTTCTGCCCTTTTTATAGTGTTAGTGAAGACACAAAGGAAGAGACAGATCCGTCGATAGCTGAACGGGAATTCATTTTCTTTGGCGTCGCATTCAGCAGTGTATTAACAGGGAATGGCTAATTGGACCCACAGTATCCTCTCCAGCAGCGGCTTCCCCACCAGCGCGGAGTACTGTGACTGCAGTAGGGATGTACCTGCTATTAAAGGTTGGCTTGCGTACTGCCCGTAGCTGGAGCCACGGTGGGCATAGGCACAGTAGGAAGGGGTTGAGGCGTCTACAGACACGGTGGGCTGGAAAGGCTGCAGCTCCGCTAGGCCTGAGCCCACCAGGGACGAGGGGGTGAAAGGAGCCAGCGAGGCTTCGTGCGGCTCCTGCTTTACACAGATGGAGGATGAATGGAATTCTGCCGGATGGAGAGAAAAAAAATACAGACAAAAAATAATGACGCACAGACACACACAGAGAAAAGAACAAGGGGAGACAATGAGCGGTGGGAGAAGGTGGAAAACACCAGACGTGACCAATGCTGGACGGGATGGAAGTAAAAGGGTGGAAATGCCCCGTGTCGGATTTTGAGGGATCTCAACGTCCTCAGTCAGGTGCGGTGCCTCGGACGTTTCGCAAAAGAAGACGCCGCTTGTGTGCGCACTGGTGTATCGCACGCCGAGGAGAACCGTGGACGCTTTGTGGTGGAGTCACGGCAGACAGGCCGCAGGTGAAGGTATAGTCTCAGCAGTCTGACACAGCGAGGAACGGGGGGCTCAAGTTGAAATGGACACACTGCGGGTAGGATAGATGTTTTCATAATGGCTTTGGAGCCCTTGTTATCATCACACGCCGGTGGCGGTTTGCTTCAGTGTTGTGTTAATGCACCGGAATCTCCCTCTTTAATCCCCTAATCCCATTGTTCTCAGAGTGCAGATGCCACCCCCTACCCACATACACCCCAACATTGACTTTGCTTTCAAGAAAAAAGAATCCCTCTGCAAATCCCTCTTTAAGGAGAGTAGGCAAACCCCAGTAGCAGTACTCTTTGCCCTGGATTTCTCTCGTGGCCAGGCTTCACAGACAGAATTTCTGGCTAGAGCTCACGGTGCTCTTACTGTGTTAAGTTTGGCTCCAAGGGTTCAAGCTGTTAATAGCGAACACCTCCCATTTCAAACCACACGGAAGCAATATGGTAATGTGGTGGGAAAAACAAAAAAAAATGTAGCTGTTGAGGGTGATCAGTCTGAATTCTGCCAGGTTTTTCTTGGACTGCATGTTATTGAGAGAACATTGTACAGTCATGGTGGTATGGTGATATTAATTATTATTAATAGTACGTTCATCCCTAGAGGTCCCCAAAAGCACTTTCCGAGCCTGGCAGCCATTGTGGACCAGCAGTCCCACTGTGTAACACATCAGGTGGAAAAGTGAGACATTTCTTCACCAGCTAAATTAAGGACAATTAGTGCAATCCTAGTGTAGCTAGTGTAAGCTAGCCAGAACTCCAGGGTCAACATCCTTGTTCTTACAAATAGCACCATGGGATCATTAACTACTGAACACTCAGGATCTCTCTTAACAATCTCATCCAAAGGATGGCGCCTCCTACTGCGGACACAACACCATGTCCCTAGTGAGCATACTGGGGTCCTGCATTAGAAGTTCTGTTTAAGAGGGAATAGTGCCACCTACTTGTCTACCAACACCACTTACAGCAGCAACCTGATTCTCTTTATAGGTCTCCTATTTCAGTACTAACCAGTCCCAAGCTTGCTTAAGATTCTGAAATCTGAAAACATCAGATTAGAAAGTGGTATAGTTGTTGTCAGGTTACACACAGGAATACAAGCAAGACTTATATCTAGCAATCAGATACATACGAACAAGAGCTTACAGTATATGCGGGCTTGCTTCTATAGGACTTAATCATAAAAGCATCTGTATGGAATTAGGTAGTTATAACTACCTAATGCTATTCTAATTTGAAACATAACAAGCCTTTTAAACATACCATGCTATGTTGTTTCATTAATTATAGAAGTCACAAAGGCATTTCACAATTGTTTTGCAATAAAAACTAAACAATCTTCTTCCTAGATTATTGTGAAATGCATTCTTAATGCTTTTTTTAGCGCAAGATATCTTTTTTGTAAGCAAATGTTCAAAAGCTGTACATGTTTTATGTCACTGGATTTCCTTTTGAAACATAAGCAGTCGATGTGAGTGCTGTTCACGGTACTACATGTCCTCTTTAAATTTTTTTTCAGTTTGCAAGGCTGGTGGGGAAGGCTCTCAGGACTGCATGATAACCTCATTAGCTGCTTCCTAACTATTGTTGTTTTACAACAGAATTGTGTGTCGAGATTCCTCATTAAGATAAGGGCTCCTTTATATGGAAAGCTTTAGTGACAACCCTCTTAGACCTAATGCCAGGAAATCAAACAGCCTTACTGGCCCCTTTCCCACACAAATCAATTCAAAAGTGAAGATTTACTCATTTAGTATAAATAGAATAAAGGAAGTTAAAGATAAAAATACCTTACTGCTTCATTAAGTGTCTAAGAAAAAAAGAACATTACTGAATGCCTTTATCCTTCTATAATTAAGGAGGCTATTGATATGTACTTTAATTTTCACTTCACATGGCTATAAAAACACAGAAAAAAAACAAAGATCCAGGAAGGTCTGAAGAATGGTAAAAAAAAGTCTAAAACATATTTGAATTACAATAGTTTGACCATAAAATATCTGCATATATAATTAAGTCATATTTTAAAAAATCTCCTGTTTAGACTACATTAACCAGTATCAGAATCAATCCAAAACTCTCATTAATTTTTTTATGACACAGCACCGTTTGCCAAAAATAGAACATAAATCGCAAGGCAAAAAAACAACAACCAAGCAGCAACAATAAAAACCATTTGTTCAAAGAATTAGGCGAGTGTTTGCACAGTGATTGTACAGTAGTTGCCTGACAGACAAGGGCACCACAGAACACTGACCTGAGTGTGGTGTTCTAGACCACTGAACTTTGAAACTAATAAAAATGGTGTTGCTTATTGTCCAAGAGACAAGATACCCCCCAAAAGGAAAACTGTCAGCTTGCGATTATTGGGATGAGGGAGAAACACAGACCTGTGAGAATCCTCTCCCAATACAGCAGCTCACAAACTCTTTTAGTTATTGCAGTGTTGCAAATATAGTTTCCCCAAACGCTTTTAGAAAACATCAACAACCTTTGTTCATTTTTTTCCCTGTGTGTTTTTTTTAGCAGTGGTGCAACAGAGTCATCAGCAAAAGTCTCTTTAGATGGGTGAAATATTAAATTTACCATGACAGGGACACCTTCATGTTAATAACAACAACAGCAGAAAAAAAAAATCTTTGACCTCCATCCATTCTGGTATATCCAGGATGTAGCAATTTATCACCAGCCAAAAACCCTTACACCCTAATTAATTACAACTAAGTAAAGAATGTTTGGAGAGCCAAATTGCTTTAATTCCCCTTACACTTGGTGAAAGTCATTCATTATCAAATCTGTGCTCAAAGGTTAGTGTGCTAGTGTGAAGACGAAATAAACATTAATTTCAGGCCCTCCAGTGTGCAGATAGAGGAGCAGTTTGTCATGAGACCACACATTAAGACCCTGAGGTTAGGTGGCTGGTTGTTGTTTGCAGTGCACTGGAGAATGGAAAGCCACACTTGAAACAAAAGGTCCACTGGATGGATGTACCTCAAGCAAAAATTACTACTTTTTTAATAGGAGTACATTTCCCTGACACTGTATTCTGCCTGGATTGAATTTCATTTTATATCAGTTTGAGATTACATTATCCACTCTTTTTCATGAATTGATGCAGAGCAATCTTGACCCCTGCCGAACCATTTCAATTTCTCAATGTGAGACCAAGGGGTGCCCACTGAGACTATACTATCCCACTGCAACCAGGATGCCTCGTATTAATAGACTCAGCAGGCACAATGCTTCCGGAGTTGTTTCTGTTGGTTCGTTTCTATCATCTCTAAAACATCACTTCAAATCTCAGGTAGTTAACTCATTAAATCCTCCACATTTCTACCGAAATTTTGAATTACACTCAAGTTTTTTTGTTTTGTTTCACTGTTACTTCACAAATGTAACATATAAAACCCACATTCACGTACAGTCACTTTTTGAAGATGTATTATAAAGGTATAATAAATAAAACCTCCTCTGTTTAAAGAAAAAGTCCGCCGAGACTGGCTCTTATCTGCACATCGCAGATGACCCCTAGCATTTCCACTTCTGAGACCATTTAATATAAAAACTGCTATAAATGCGCTGAAAATATTAATATAAAAGGAGGGTAGCTGCTTTCTGCTGAATTTAAATGATGTACACAATGCTTTAAATCCCTTTCTTATTTGAACTGCCTGCCTACTTTGCAGATACTTTTAGCTGTAATAGGATAAACAGAGGACACAAAAGATTTCTATCTTTCTAGCTTTGCAGTTCCCTTAAAATTCCAATCTCCGCTGGTAATGAAGAGTTCATGAATCATTCATCTTTAATAGATTATGCAAATCTAAGGACATAAAATCAACAAGATCAATAACTGCAGGCATTTTAATTGGCACTAGAAAACATTTTAAGAATGAACATAATCTCCAGCTCTTTCCCCTGTTAAGGCACTATTAATTCAAAATTGGATCCCTGCCTAAATGCAGAAGATAATTTAGCACCTTTTTTGCTTGGCTTCAATTCGGATTGCTTGGGTTTATCATATGCTAGTAAACCATAATATCCTGCTATTAACCAACCCCCAAAACGCTATACCTGATTAAAATACATTGCAGATTAAGTTATTAGTGTCAACAGTCACTAGGGGAAAATCAAGTGTAAAATTTTAAGTGCCAGTGACTGGGCAATAACCACAAATATAAAAACAAGCCCAAGCTTAAATCAAAATCTAATCAATATATTTAAAACTGCAAAAAGACTGCAGAGTTCAGCAATGAATGATTCTGCTATTTATTTTTTATTTGCGCATTTTGGATGATTTAACAACACTAACCTACTGCCAATTAATTTCCCAATTGAATACAATTGCATAGAGCCTTAGGCCCTCTCTTGCTGTTTTACGTAATGTTCCTATGTGTACACCCACACATACTGTATATATTATACACACACTTGTGTATAAGTATAAGAATCTATTCATGAAAGGGTTCAAATATTTTTAAAATATATCTTATTAAAATGTTCTAATTAATTTTGCCACGATTAAATATTTGAAGAACAGCATTACAGTTTAGTTTTTGTTTTCATTGGAAGTTAGGCATCCTTTTGTACCGGTAGACTGACAGGTAACCTTTGCCGGGCCCCTTTAAGGAGAAATACCTCCTTTTAAAACATCCCAGATGCAAACAAAGGCACCTGCCATGAAAGGTCTAAACCAGACTGGGCCTGCTTTGATACAAGTGCCAGAGCACCAAGGACAAAAACACACCTTTCTTCTCACGAGGCCCAGCTTGCTAGGGAACTCTACCTCCCACATATTAATGAGAAAAAAAAGGGATTTCTTTTCCACATAACACTGCATGGTATCGTTTCAGAAGGGGCACTGCAATTTTCAATCATCCTGTCTTCCCCCACGCAAAACTCATTGCCTTTGATGGCTCCTGCATAATTATGTGAATTTTAATAAAACCTCACTGTATTAATCTCATCCCGACACTTGGCTATCAGTAAACGTAACCTTCTTCTAGGTAATAATGGCAACTACGAAACAATATTTCAATTAGCAAGATAGTCATTAACCATGACAGACTGAAAAGTAGGTGTTGCTAGCAGCAAAACCAAATCACTATTAGATGCTTAATAGAGACTATTTCAAGCTTATAACCATTTAAAGAAAAACAATACATACACTGCATACATTGTGTACGCCAGTCTGCAAGAGATTACAATGCACTTTGCCCTTCTTTCAATGCTGGGATACTGTACAATGACTCAAATCATTCAGCCACATGTTCTGGCTTCTAAACAACGGTCTGTCGATTCACAGATACAGCTTTTGATGTCTCGGACCTGTCATACAGCTTTTAATTATAAGAAAGCCTTTTTCACATGATCCATTCTCCAAAATAAAGAGGGGCTACCTTACAGAGCAGGGTACTACAACCTTTCTGATCAGATATTACAAAGGGTCCTTTTCCGATAGAAAAACAACACATTGTAACACTTTCTAGCCCTGTCATGGGTATTAATAAAAGGACACGAGTTTAACAGCAGCAGCAGCAGCTAGATAAGGAGAGATTCCTCATCCCCAGTGGAACCTGCGGCTGGGCAGATGAATGGGAGTGTCCTACCTGTCACTACAGGATAGCTCTGTGACACGTTGGGTCCTAGGTCTGGGTTGGCACTGGCAGACAAGCTGGGCTTCACTTCATCAAGTCCAGGGTTCAGTGCTGGTAGTGAATACTCGTTAGTCTGCAAAGAAGTTTGAGGGATTAAACACCAGCATGAAGTTTTGCGGCAAGAATCGGTTAAAGCAAGTGTTTTCACTCAGCTTTAAAAGTATGGTGTCCAGGAGAATCCGTCAGTACGTATATAATTAATGCACATGTTGGGAATCTCTTTGAGGCAACAAGCAAATCAAAGTGGGATTTTGAAATGAGTGAAAAGACAAGGCGTCAGCTGTCTCTTTGTGCTTCAGTGCGATCATCCCCCTGACCAGTCAAGAGAGGAGACATTGCTGCTTTGTTGCAGAAGCGCACCATGTGGCTTTGTACGAATAATTCACCGTTTTTTTTTTCCTCAAGTTAAATCGGAAATAAGAAAAGAAAATTCCAAATGATAACGCTTCTTAATCCGAAATTCAAATGTGAAATTTCTAATGCCTTTGCTTGTCTTAAATGTTACAGAACACAATCTAGCAAATACATGCTTACTGTTGGTGCAAAGTTAAAACAGAGGAATGCTTTATTCCACTATAACTCGATTCTTTATTTCATCTTCCTGCAATGTTTTTGAAACAAAAATGAAAAAAACAAGGATTAACGGTTGATTTATCTTTTAATCGGCCACTATAGTCATTTTCATGCTGCTGTTGTTATTAATCAAATGTATTTACAGCAGGAGATTGAGGTGGATTCTTTTTTTAAGTTTCGAAATAAGATGGCTACTCTAATATGAGCAGATGTACATTAGTTTTGTCTTTTATTTTAAAAGCCCTCTTTCTGAGCGGTGCTCGTACATGTGGCAAACAGCACCCCAGCCCCCTATGTCTGAGCTGCTCTGGGGGCAGTAGCCCCCTGAGGACCGCCTGTGACCCCAGTCATGTCTGCTTCTATCCCAGATAAACTCTAATTGTCTGCTACAACTGTTCACTGGCACCATTGCGGATGTTGTCTTCTATTCTTAAGGGCTTCAGATGCACAACAGCCATTTTATCATGCAGATAAAGAAGAAAAAACGAAACAACAACTGAAAAGGGAGTTTTGAAAAGGACGGCCAAATGGCCAGCAGAAGTGTGGGAGGGGTGAATCCATTGAGTTTTGCTTCAGCAGAATGGGTTTTTAATGCCTTTCTTTAGACACCAGACACAGGCTAACAGGCTAACCTTTTCATGAGTTAAAATAGAGAAAAGCATCCATGAAAGGGGAAAGTGGTCTGATTAATATTACATTAAATTAAAACTGATTTTTCTGGACTGTTCCAGGTCCTTTTTATCCACAAGACTACCCTTTTCCCTCTTCTTTTTTTAATACTCTCTCTGCTTCTCTTTGTGATTGCAAGTCATTTCCAATTCGTTTTGGTATTGATCTTGCAGTAGAAATCAGTTTTGTAATTAGCTGCAAATTAGGCCTTCTACTAGGGGTGAGGGCTGTCCCCCTGATTTATCACCAGCGTAATTCGCCGCGATTGGAGAGAAATTAAAATGAACTCAATTAGGCGACTGCTTTTGCTTTATGGGTCTGACTTGGAGTTTCAAGGGAAAAATTAATAGTCTCTTGTTGTTTAATAGTCTAATGAAAGTAAATAAAGGTTATCCATTGTAATAAGCTCAGGGCTTAAAATAAAAAAGTTGTACCTATAGGGCTCTTTTTTTTCCTTGTGGATTGTTGGTTGGAGCGCTCCTTTTAATTTTGTCCATTATGATGGATAGCTTGCCATGTTTGCAGTTTTAACATCAAAAGAAACTAAAGGCAAATGTGGAGTTTGATAAAAATCCAAAGCGGAGCTTTTTTTGCTGTATTTACAATTCAGACAACCTCATTTAAATTATAAATCTGGCAGCACAAAATGCCTTGTTTATATCTTAACCATGGCATAACAGTGGAAAAACAACCACAAGAGTTGAGAGACCCACAAAATAAGACAGCAATTCATTACACGCTGTACTTTGTGTTATTTTCAATGATGTCAGTTTGAAGGATCTTATCTTCTAAATCAACAATATGCAGGGGAGGTTTTAGTGATACCCACCACTTTATCAAAACCATGTTATAATGCTGTGATTTGTTTTTTGCTTTTATTTTGTCCCATGTGCAATTCTGATTGCTTTTTAGCCAATACATCAAGAACATCCCAGCAATTAAATTTAATTTTACAGGAAAGTACAGTAGATCCTAAAGTAACATTTCAGGCACGCGTGCCATTCTGTTTCACCAATTACAATAAAGGACATGATTTGGACAAATTGAAGATTGAAGATAAATCGTAGGATACATTGGTATTTGGGTTTAATTAAGGATGAAAAAGAAAGGCGCACATGTTCACCACTGATTTTTTTAATTGAGCTTTTAAAGAGCACTTGCAGAGAATATAGCGAAAAATCTCCCCCAAACAGGCAACTTCTTCACCACGAGGGGCCCTCTGCCTCTTTGCTCATTGCTTCAGTCTGGATAGTACGATACTAACCTGCTCTGGCTTGATGTGCTCAGATGTTGGGAAGACGTCTGGGTACGAAGGCCTTTCAAAGACCCGGTCCAAGGCCTCGAGCTGTTGCTGAGTGAAAGCATCGGCTCTCAGGTGCTTCCGTAAACTGTCCACACTACCCTGAGAGTCACTGTTTGGGCCAGAACCATCTGAGCCATCTACAAGAAGAAAAAGCGACATGCGATTTTCTCTCCCCTGGAAGCTGCGCTCTAGTTCAGTTCACTAGCGTGCCACTTATATGTCTGTCTGTGTTTTTTCGGTGCGCGTTTCAGGGTTTGATAGATTAGATTAGAAATTGGTGCGTGACGCCAGCTCAGATGGATGATGCCACAGACAAATCCTAATGATAGCGAGAAGATGCTGAGTGGTGTTTGTCACCCTCATGCACTCTGCTAGGGTAGTGGCAGTCCCGCCCATCACAGCATTAGCACCAAGGGGCTGTGAGGAGTCTGTGGTAATTGATGGATTACCATCAGCGCAAATACACACTTGCTGGAGAGGTTATGTATTTCAGTGCAACCAGTAGCAATTATGGTGGGCTTTCATTATACATCCAGTTACAGAAGATTTTACTGGAAATCAGGGGCTGTAATTTACAGGTACAATTTCCTTTACAATTTAATACCGCTTTCACATAGAGATTGCTTTTCATTTAGGAAGACGGGGGTTGACACGAGCTGAATACAATTTTACAGCCCAGTCGCTGGTTTAATCACTTCCTGGGAACACATTCACAAAGTATGAGCATTTTCTCTGACTTTTGACCCGATTACCCCGCTATTCCAAGAAGGATACCTTTGCTTTTCCTTTGTCACTTGTGTAAGACACCTTAAACCTCTTACAAACCTCCACCCCCCTTGAAAATGCAGCATCTGTGCCTGCAGCCTCTCTGCTCTGCCGTTTATTCAGGAGGGCTTCAGCTCCCTTACAAATCTGTCATTCTAAATTTGCGGCAGATTATGTTCTCTCTTCAGCGAGAGAGTGGTGATATATGATATGCAAGGCCCCTATTGATTGCCTGATCTGGTGGCAGGAGGCAGCCGAAATGAACTTGAAATGAACATCATGCCTCAACTCATTGTGTGTATAATACTCTACTTAATCCCACATTTTTCTCTGCTATGGAATTCAATTGATCAATCATGTTTCACTGATAGTACCATTTCAGGGCGTTATTGCCATTCCACTCTGCTGCTTGACCTTTTTTCAATGGCTGAGGCCAGAGGATGAACCTGACTTTCATGAAGAACAAAATGTGTGGGGAACTGAATATGAGGCCAAAATAGTCCGCATGTGTGTATGAATTTAACATGTAACTGCTGAATGTTTGGCTCCGATATACCCTGAAATTAATAGGGTATTACACCAGTAACGCATACGTTTAAAGTATATTTTATTTTCAGAAAACAGGTTTGATTAAAAAAGTACCTTTTTTGTATATGTCCTTACAATTAAAAAAGCCTATAGATGCACACATGTCCGCACGATGCGACACACGGTTTAATTACTTCTTCTGTAAGAACTCTTTTGTAGATGTGATATTAAAATCACAGTAAACTCTTCGTGTTCCCCAGAACAATTTGAGCTCGGATCAAACAGCTCTTGATTGATGAGTAGCAATCTTCTCAAGTCCATTTCTTTTGTAATTTTCTGGAACCTTTCAGGGCTGCTGAAATAAACCGTCTTTATTCCTGTTCAGATTGCAAAATTCCTTAAATCGTCTTGTAAGTTACCAGTAATCTTTCACTAAATAAATCATGGAAACAATAAAGAGTTTATGGAACAACTATATATATATATTTATGGATATCATCAGTGCATTTGCATGACAGGATACGGTTATCTTGAAACGGGTCACGTATGTACACACATGGAACGTGATGTGTGTGCGTAAAATATTTGAATCTGAGATTAGGCGAGTACTATTAAAAATGGTTTATTCCTTTCTATCCCATTATTTCCTGTTGGATTGTAGTGTATATTTTTTCAGTATCCTGGGAGCCTGACCACATATCTCTGAGCAGGCGTCTCTTATGGACAGCTCCCTCGGGGGCCTTTCACACCACTGCCAGTTGTTACTGTATCAAACTCAATTGTTCTCTTTGGTACTGAAGCAAATAGAGTCATTAATTACTTTCTATCAGCTGGCCCGAGTACAAAACTCGATCAATAACCCGGCATTTGTCATTCACTATAGTGGAGCATGCTTCCCATACACAAAATAACAAACCTTGCAAGGTTTGCCTACAGAGGTAGCAGCATGGCAGTAGCAAGATCTTGTGGAGGTGTGAGGTTGTCTTCTTTCTTTTTAGTTGTACTAAAAACCCATTTCAAATGCCCCGTTTTACACAGGTTAGGCTCCCCTCACATTTTACTAAAATCTGAGCATTACAAAGCTGTATTTTGTACAAACCTAACTGATCCTCCTTGAAATATATTTCATAATGTTAAAATGCATGTGCCATGGTTAGTTCTGTTATTACCAACATCAGAAGAATTGTGTCTTGCACATGTAAATCAAGAGGACCGAAACTGTTATTGAAACTACAATGAAAACCAAGAAAAAGGCTACAACAATAGTTAATGACAGAACGCAGAAACAGAGAATTGAATTTAAAGGAAAAAAGTGCATCCTTCTGAAGCAGCTTTCTCAGATTAGCTGCGATGCAATATTAATTAACTCTAATCAGGATAACTCTGGGCTCTATATTTGAACAAGCCTCCCTCTGTGATGTTTTGTTGGTATTTTATTGATCATTGTCACACTTGAGTGTATTCATTTTGACATCTCTCAGTATTAACACCCCAGTAACAAGGGACCAGACTCTATCAGATCAGATAACCAGCTCTATAAAACTGGCTCCCCGGGCTTCACACCCAGGGGTCACGACCCCTAGCAGGAGGTGGACTGGCACAATTCTGTACTTGAGAGTGCTTGTCATGTACCTGCATTAGAGAGCAGACAAAAACTGTACAAGATAGTACCCTGAAACACCCATGTGGTATTCTCTCTGTTTTGTCCGCTTTTTGTACACGATCCTCAAGTGAAACTTGTTCCTTAAAAGAAACAGAAAATCTGAAACTGAAAACAGTGCACATGTTTTCAAGCCTGTGAGTAGCCTGTCTAAGCCAGACAGGTGTTGCTTTCTCTTCTAACTGAAGGAAACCATGTTTCCTTCTTTCATCTCATCCTCTTCCTGATAACATCTTATCACAGAAAGTGAAGCTTTTTAAAAGCCTAATTAGGCTTTGTTAATTCATTGATCTTTGTTTTAATTTAGTATCTGTGAATTCTCTAATCAGGTGTGACATCTTGTTCACCGTGGGATCCTGCTGGTATTTGCTTTACGACTGGCAGAGTCTCAGGGAGGTGAAGAGATGCACTCAGGGTCACACAAGTTCTTAGCTGCACTGTGTGGTTTCAGGGCAAACGTTTAGACTTTGAGCAGAAGTCAGTTCACGTTACAGCAGTGCACTGCAAAGCATTGTTTAACTAAAATATGGTCTTTTTCACTGTGTCTGAAAATAGGCAGATTGGCATATCATTTCACCATTGTTACCAACTGATAAAAAAACACAAAATAAAGAAATTAATTTCATTTTTAAATAAAGAATGTATTTTTTTAAATAAAAGATGATATATTAAATCTCCAAAGGGATTATTCCATTTGCAGATTTGTGCCCTAAATGTACTTATTGGGAAAAGATATAATACTGTGCATACTGCTCAATTTCAACTGCCTACAGTACATGTACATCTGCCTATGGTTTCCTTTTCTCCTGCTTTATAAATTTAGTCAATGAAATCACTGCTTCAGCACCTGTGAGGAGAGCCCTAGAAGGAGCCATCGTAGCAGCACAGGATGCAAACACTCACGTGCATTCAACTACTGGGAACAGACACCTCCACTCTGTTTCCCTAACTATGCTTGTTTTGAGAAACCATGCATTTATGAAACCCGTGGTGCAGAAAGGCTGTACTGCAAACAACTGTATCAAAAGAGGTGGCAGCAAAACCAGGGCTATTAATTTCATGTTACGTTTCTGCATGTTGACGGGGTTTATTAATTTAATTTTATCATGCCGAACAATGCACTGCCTGACAGTGGTGAGCAGGATTTTTTTTTTTCCTCTTCCTCGTTCTCATCTACCCACATGCATGATCGTGGTGTACTCCATCATTTAGTGCTGCTGCCTTGGTGGTGCCGTGTTCTGGAACACAATTAATGCATTTTTTTTAAGCTGGTATCGCATCGCTCCATTAATTCTCAGCATCAGTGCCCATAATTGACTTTTTTTCTGACATGATTTCTCTTTATGTGAAATCCTTCCTTTTATTTTTTAGCGTTCCACGGATCCGGCGGTATCATTTACAGCCAATCAGGTTGCTTAATGACACGTCTTGTTGAATGCAGATGCACCTCTGAGTGTGACAGGAAAGGCCGTCAACTGTTTATGGGTTTTAATGTGTTCGATACAGCCGTGGAGCTTTCTGACACAATATTCCACCAAATGCCAAAAAAACTAAAAGTATTTTTTTATTGTTGTTGTGTTTTACCGAGAAGCAATTACATCAATAAAATCAGCCCGATCTGAAAGGTTTACAATGCCTAACTGATTAGAGCAGTTTTAATAATGGTTTACTCGGTGTATTACTGTTCAAGTTGCTTGCAACAGAGACTTTTGGCAAACATTTACTTCTTTCATTACTTTCTTTACATTCATTTCTTTAAAATCATCTGCAGTCACTCAGAATATTTAGTAAGCTTTTATGTGAATTAATTGGGTTGTTGAAGTTGGCTTTTTTTTTAAAAAGAGAAGGAAATTAGAAGTGGCACCCCTTGTTGTATCTGCATAGGTGAACAAGCATCATGCATCTGTGCGAGTACCAAGCACAGTTTCTGTAGGGGCTCTTCTGTTTCTGTACTATGCTGTCTCATTGTTATTTCTTCATAGTGTGTTAAAGAACTTTTCTTGTAAATAGAACCCTAGAGTGACAAACGATTTTTCACATACAAATTAGTCCTTGTAATGCTAGGAAACACAGTATATGCTGTATTTATTCAAAATTCTCATAGTTAACATGGGGGTTGAATTCACATTGTGTTTTACAGCGACTTAAGCACATCGATATTTTGAATATAAGGCCCGGATTTCTAGATTTGGACATTTGGATTCTATTCATGCATTGCGGGCATGAACTTGGAGTCCAACATTGCAGAGATGTTTTATTCTAGACATAACTGTTGTATCCTTTCAATCACATTGCTGTTGTCTGACCTGGACATTCTACCTCTTATATCAACCCTGTGTCCCATGCCTCCCCCTCAACGGGCTAGCTCTTCAAGGTGTCAAGACCTTTATTTTTGTGCATGTTATTTATTACAGCCAGCCTCCACCCACATGTCCTGGGAAGGTAAAAACACATTGGAAGCCTTTCAGAGCCCACATGTGAAAGAATTCCAACAGCTAGGTCATTGCAACCAGCACACTTCAAGTCATTAACCTTACGTCTAGCGCAAAATCAGATCATCATTCTTTACAGCACGCCTACATAGCCATCCTACTTTTTAGATATAAACGAACATGTGCAATTAAACACCTTTCTCCTTTCAGACAGTTATTGTTTCTCTTTACTGGATTCCAAGAAAATATTTTTTTTACTTCTTCTTCCACCTCAAATGGTACAATCAAGGTGAAAGATTTTGATCTGTAATTCTGTTACAGTGGTTGGATGGAAAGCCATTGACTGGAATTATTTTTCTTAGGTTGATCAGTCTGCTGAAAAGATGAATGCAGACAAAAGTATCTCTCCTAGAAAAGTACAGAAACTGGTGTCCTTACTTAATTTCAGAGCCTGCATTGAAAAGCATGGATTTTCCATCGGATTTTTCCCTCCCTTTGATATTCCCTGAAGCTGATGTAACTTTCATGGTCGTGATTGTTGGATAATTTGGAAAAACTACATACACGAAAAACTGACGTGCTATGTTGAGACATGACCCTGTTAAAGAATTTCTCGATGTTCTTCAGGGATGTAGTGTGACATTTCTGTCTTTACCATTAAGTCAACAGACTTGACAATTTTGGCAAAAGGATTACAGTTGTGCTGTGAATTTTAGCCATGTACTCGAATGACCTTTTGAACCAAAGCTGTTATTCTTCTGTAAAGATCTGGATCTACCGATCAGCATTCCTGAAATTAGATAACCTGCGCTAATCCTGCAAGAGCAGTGCCAAAAGTTAAACAAAAAAGTTAAATCAAAATTCCAGTAATTCACTGTGTGTTCCTGTTTTTGCTCTTATTCTGTAAATAAGTAAAAGCGGTCAAGTCAAAACAATACCTCACCCAAACTTAATTTTCCTGGCCTAGTTATGTGTCCGACAGGCAATATCATTCTGTTTTACATAATGAGATACACGACGAAATCTAGCTATGGATTCAGGGCCTACAATGGAAGCAATAAGTGGAGGCACATACACGGATGCAGAAGTAATTGGTTTATATATCTGCAAGCAGTGATACCAATCTTTACACAGATAGAACTGAAGCCCAGTCTTCTCCTCTAGGCTATTTCTTTTGTCTTTTCAATAGCTTGCACATCCGAGAGAGAGGGGAAAAAGGGAGGGGGGGGGTGGTGTTAATTTGTGAATTAATAGCTTTTCTCTGCGGAATTGCAAATTCTCTTAAATGTCACTTGTACAACGTGCAGGGGGCTATCCACCAAAGAAACAATCATGAGAACTATTCCCCCCACCCGACTTCTACTGCCAACGCCACCAATAGCCGCCAAGTGTAACATGCTACTTTTAATTTGCAATAACACATGACAATGGCAGATTAATGGCTCTTATGACACCTGTGTCCCTGAAGCTCCTCTTCCGAAGACCTGGTGTACATAACGTGTGTCACACTACATTATCTCAACATCCTTCTTTTAATGGGTGCCTTTTTTAAGGGCACTGCTGACTTGGAAGTTACAGAGAGATACAGAAACTCAGACTCCAGATCCTGTTGTGAGTCACATCAGGGTTAAAACAAGTACTTGTCTTCAGACTTGTGACTACATGGGCTACCAGTCTACCGCAATATTAACATACGTTGCTGCATCTGACTAGGTTTATTGCCTGCTTTGGTACATTTGTGTATATATTTTTAAATAGCTGTGCATTTTTCAGTTATTAATATCTAATCAAGCTGAGATATAGCAAGCCAAATGAGGCTCAGGCAGCCTAAGGCTACAGTAGCACTATGAAATTTAAACCATGTATTAGCTGTCGTACAGCCTCCCTGATGTCTCTGTGTGAAATAAGGACTAAGTTTAAATAACACATAGCTTTTTAGACAATTGGCAGGGTCTCAAATAACCAGTCATGAAGTCTTCATTAGGGCCTTATTATTTAAATAGTAAACAGTTCGAAGCAAAGGTAGAGGTACAGTGCATAATTTAATACTCACTGTTTATTACAAACCTGTCATCTAAAAACATTTCATTTCAGAATTACAGTGTTTCCAGACACTTAATGGTGGAACAATTGCACTGTATTTTTTTTAATCTATTTGTGTCTTTATTATACCTGTTTTAAAAGGAATGGTATGCTGCAGCATTAGGACTAATATGAAGTATGATAGGATATACCATCCTTTTCATTTTATTGCTTTTCTAATGACAAAAATAATATCGGTAACATAAGTATTTTTAGTGATATGCGCACCCATTTTTAAATTATTTATTCTTGTAATTATGCATTATAACTTATTGTCCATAATCATTTTGTAGGATATATATTTAATTTTTAAAAAACACTATTTTATTTTCCCTCCGTTTCATTTTCATAACTAACAAAACGGTAATCGCAGATCGCAGTAATAGCAGATTTAGAAACAAACCGCTTGTGGAAAGGTTAAAACAGAATAATCCAACATTGTGTGGGTATGTGTGGAAGGGACCTATGCAATGTGCTGTTAATCTTCTAATATGTAAATTGCTGCTCAGAGGGCAGTGCTGTTTCATAGACCCAATGTGCAGAATGCTTCAAGCAACAGCGTTTTGAAAAATAAACTGATCTCTATTAGTGATCCACAAGGGAGACCTTAAACTGATTTCTGAACTGAAATACCGCATCCACATGCTTTTCAGTCAGATAGGCTATTTCACTGCAGCTTTTAGAAGAGGCAATTGTTAAATAAAACAATCTAAACACTGCATAAAAATCGCTGCCTTCCGTATCAGCAGATTCCCCACAATGCAGGCCAGGCACTCAAATCGAGGAAAATTGTTAATTAAGGTGAGAATGTGAAACACAAAATGCTGAGAAAACCTGTGGTGTGACATCGAGCAGACCTCAAAAGCAACAGCCATCCGCTCTCTGAAAAAATTCCGCACCTCCTTTCCGAATGCCTTTGTGAGTCTTCGCTACGTCAATCTCAATCAAAATACGGGCTGAGTTACACTGAAAGATTGGCGTTTGACTAGGTACATACTAATCTCCCCTGCCATTCACCCTCTGACCAGTGTACCTCCCTTTGAGGTTAAAGAAAGAGAGCTTTATCAGTTTCAAAGCAGTACATACATTTTTAAAATAACTGTTACTAGTCTTTTGGCTTTGGCTGCTGCATTACTGTATGCAGAAGACTGTTTTCAGGTGATTGACCACAAGGCTTTCATTAGTCCTAACTTTTGCATGATACACCCACCCTGTTTCTTCTGACTCACAAAACACTGTTCTCGTCCAGTCTCTGCGACTCTCCGATTGTCCGGGCAAAGCGAATGTGAGCAAATCCAACTTATAAAATCATGTTTTTCTTTCCCTGCATGGTAGCCCACTCCAGAGAACTAAACATATGGGAAAATGAGAAGAATCAAGTCACCTGCTTTGATAAATGGTGGTTTAAGAAATAATTTCCAGCTAGATCTGTTCCTTGTGCTATTCTGGCATTACTGCATTTCGTGATTTTTCACCAGGGGGATGTTTATTCAATAGCATTAAAAAGCCTATTGCTTGCAAAACCAATAATCTATAAGCCCTCAGGCTGCCTGTATCCCTCACTCACTCAAAAAAGAAAAAAATCATTCCACTTGGAGCTACTGAGTTGAAATGTCTTCTACATCAGCAGTGCTTTCTCTGGCTGACCTGGGTGGTTGGCTACATCATCTTGACATGTAATTATCCTAACTCTTCTTAATCATTTCAGCTAAGATTAATTGCTGAAGACAACACTGACATACGTGGAGGTCAAGTCTTGAAATAAAAAAGAACTCTCTTCCTCAGTCTTCACTATGCCCTTCTTTTGAATTGATCAAGGGATGTGATAGTTCTCTTTCACACAGCCTCAGTACTCTCTGCTAACTTTTCTCATAGGAGCAAAATTAGCGACTATTTTTTAAAACTATTGTGACCAGTGACTATTGGCAACTATTTTTGGTCATTTGTTTGAATAATTAAATGATCTTGTAAAACTTTTATTCTTCCCTGCATTACCTAAATGGAAAATTGAACAATTACATACTGAATGTGAAATAAGAAATATTCTGTAATTACTCTCTGTGTCCCTTGATTTCTACATGCGCCTGTATGCAGATTGGATTATATTGCCATATACAACAATCAATGCAGGTATGAGAGCACAGTATTTAATATGATAATGCAAAGTAGATTCACTTAGATGAGATTTCAAATGTTTGAGTGCCGCCTCCAATTATCCTTACGCTGATATTCCATAAATGCATGTTCAGATCTATGAAAGTGCTTTTTTAGATCGATTCTTGGCCAACAGTGATCTCTGTGCATGGAAGACCATTGTCTCTGGTAAACAGCCATTAAAATAATCCCTCCATGATGCCAAACAAAGAGTGCCGCTGCCTACTAATTTACCCTTCCTGATGTATTATATTGCATGGAATCAAGACACCAAGTTAAAATGAAATACTAGGTAAAGTTAAATATATCTGTGGCCTGACTGACAGGCTCCATCCAGGACTCTGTATACGCTATGACCCCAAGAAAAGCAGATGGCAGGCACATGGGTCCCACAGTCAGAAATGCTAACCTTCTCTACAGGTGAAGAGACATGAAAAACCTTTAGCACCCATTTTCTTACCATCGTCTCGTTTCCTCTTTTCACCGTTGGATCGGGGAATACCCAGAATGCCATTGATCGAGTAAGACCCCACTGGATCGTTGGAAGCACTGGATACGGGCGGCGATGTCGTGCTCGGTACTGAGAAACAGGAAGGTTACAATGAATATAACTGAAAAGGTCACAATCGTATCAGAGATAGCGCTCTTACAAAACCGATCTTTCGGAAGGTTGGAGGAGTACAACTTTGTGAACCCCCGTCTGAAAAAGTAAGCTTCTGAGTCTGACTCAGATAATCTGAAACTTTGCTTTATTCTAGAAGGTTCCAATTCATTACAAGATTTGGACAAGCTAACCAGATTTTTGATGAGGCATGCAACATGGAGTAGTATCATCCTTACTAAGTATGACATTTGCTTCTCATGAGTAAACTACTCTCTGGATATGACTTGATGGATTAGAGCATCTTTCAAAAACAGTAAATCTTGCGCCTTTAGCACACAGATAATGGGCAGGCTCTGGAGTCATTTTGTTGTCTGGGTTCTCTAGCTTCCTTCACCAGTCCTTGACCTGTCCACTTTACACCTCTGCCTTGTTATTAGTATATTTAAGTTTTCATCTATGATTCATGCTCTACTGGATTGCAGATCCTACTTTTTTGAAGACAGGTCTTTTTTTTACACAAATGTGTCATGTGTCACAAATTCAGCAAAAAAATATAATTATAAAAATCATAAGTGGTGCTTGGCATTTGTAATCAGTTTCCCATTATTTGCTTACCTATAGTGTGGCCAGGTGTTGAGAGAGGTGTTCCTGTTCCGTCAGGAGATGGATGGAAGGGCTGCTGAACTTTGGTACGTATAATCCTGCACAACAGATACACAACTTAATTAGATTTCTTTGCCCTCTTACCTTTTTAATCTAACATAGTTAATGCACCAATCAGAATTATCTCTCCATGTACCAGTGTGCATGTTTTTATTTAATCGTTTATTTATTGAGGGCAGCACGGATACATGCAGTGCAGGCTTTCTTGTGTGCGTCCTTTCTGTTAATCATCATGGTTTTGTGCGATAGCGAAAACAGTAATTCAATGCACCAGTGAGAAAGGCTGAGTAGAAACTATCCGTGAGAGTATATCATATCAAATTTAATTCCAGAATTCAAAGGGGGAAAAAAAACTGCGCCTTTAAGGTGAGATATGGGGAAAGTCTTCATTGCACTTTGGTCTGAATGATCTTGCAAACAAACCATGAAATCACATCAATTCACCTCAATGATCAGCTTCACTGACTCTACCTGGCCCAGACTAATCAGCTCTCTCCTCCTCTCTCTCCCTCTTTCTTTCTGGAACATTTACAGGAGTACCCGAGACTCTTGGCTTCTCACTTCCCAGATCAAACATCTCTGTATAACTCAACAGCCCCAAGTGCCAATGCGGATGAGGTTCTATTGATCAGGGCTTGGGGATAAAAAGTTGGGGATTAGTCACACGCAAACAGATGCAAATGGAAAGCTATAAATTATATGTGACAGGAAAGCAATAGTGCCTTATTGCTGTGCACAAGCTTGCTCCAGCATTAGATTCCTTTAATCTGAATGGCATTTTAGAAAAAAGAGGTAGCTGCCACAATAATTTGTAAACTTTGAAACTATTTATCACAACTGACATAGTATCCATTTGCTGAGTTCAAATTTTAGAAGTAGAAGAAAACTGAAAACCTTCTAATAAAGGCTTTCATGACTTTGTGCCTAGGCTGGCTTCACTGCTCACTATCGTCTGTGGAAGAATATGAATGATAAAAAGAGATTATTTAAGTCTTTTTGAGAACATTTGTCCATTTAGTGCCTAAATGAAGGGGATGACTATGGTTTTCCTCTTCTATAGAGGTAAATAACATGCTTTAGGCATAAACAGTAAGGTAAAAATATTTGAAATGAATGATTTGAAAAGATTGTGCTCCTATGATACCATAGATGGTGTTTAGCTCTTTTAAAGCTATTTTGTAAAATGATCCACTTGCTTGTCAGCACCAGGCAGCTAAGAGTTAATACCCAAAGGAGTTTATATACATCAAACCTCCATTGATCTCAATGACTTAGGCAGCCTCCAATCTCCCCCAATGCACTGTCCTTGGGGCAAGGCGACAAAAGCTACAAGCCTTTTCTAGAAAACACATATCAATATTTTATCTGGATTTTTAACTTCCCTCCATAACAATTATTTGACCCCTTGACTCGTGTGAGTCACATAAATTCAGGGACTTTATTTGGAATCCATGTTCTTGATATTGAATAAGCAATTTGGGAGGGTGAATTAATGACTTCAGCTGTTGCTGAAAATTCCCTGAAGAAATATTAAAATTGCTTTGAGTCTGAATCGATACCATTGAAAGCCATTGAGGACCTTGGGTTTTTTAATGTCTACAAGCAGGTACTTGGTGGTAATTCCTTGCAGCAGCTCAGACACAAAGTACACCCTCATCCCTGTGTAATCTTTAATAATTCATGCAGGAAAAAAGTGTTTAAAGCTAGAACATCCTCTTTTGTCAACAGACCTGCGGTCAGTTTCCTTACAACATAAACCCAGTGGTGGATTCTCTCTTTTCTTATGTCTAATTTATGTCAGAGACTCAAACCTCTCTCCACTGTAATACTGTATCAGCTTGTTAATAGATATCAGCCTTAAAGTGACTTTCCCTGTGTTGGAAGATATTCAGACTGGATGTGTTCGATGTACAAACACAGTTTATTTCTTTTTCTACAGCAGTCATGCAAAGGACAGGAAATCTTAGGTTACGTAGTGTACATGCCTGTACAGTGCATTGCATATTTTATGTCTAATTTTGCATTGATATACAGAAAAACAGATATATTTTCATGCTTTTTTGTGATAGACATACTTTTGTTTCAGAACAAGAGTTGATATTTTTATTTTTATTTTACTCTGTATATTTTATATAACACTAATGCATTTGTCACATTGTTTTTTATACAACACTGATTTATTATTCATTTACATTCACATGGGGTTTTCATCTTTTAGTTGTTACACATTAACTATTGATAAAAAGATACCTGAAACTATTGATTAGTCCTCTAAACTCATTACTCTCAGCTTTTAATTTCTCTTAATTTGCAAATAAACACAATAATATGCTGTCTGGTACAAAACCAGCTTTTGAAGATGTGCCTGGATGTAGGGTGGTTCCTTAAAGTTTAATATCTAAAACAGTACACGACACAGGAACTCAGAATCTGCTTACACAAAGAGAAATATTCAAATCTAGCTGTTTTGTAGTCCTTTGAAAAAGCACCAAAAGATCCTTCAACTTCCTCTGGTAATAGAAATAAATTTCTTTGTATTTGCATTTTAATTTCCCACATAAACAAAGGCCCATAGAGTGCTTCTATTTCTAAATCGCTCGCTTGAATTTAATTAGAAATGAAAAGTTTATAGGGGTCTTTTAATACGATTAATGTACATTTTAAATTTATCACATACATGTGTTGGAACCTGCTCAAATTGCCCTTTTTTAAGCAACCATGGTGCATGAAATGAATTTTTTCAACCTTTCTATTTTTTTTGTAGCTGTCTTGTGTGAGGCTGCCCATGCTCTCCAATCAGCTCATTAAAATGTAATGCTGATGCCAGCTCTATGGAAGACTGCCTCCTAAGCAAAGTTCATTACTTGTGTTCCTGGGTAGGGGGTTTTCTCTAAACCATGTTCTTTTCCCTTTTCCGTCTTCCCCCCTGCTCACTTACTTTGCTTACCCTTGTATCCTCCCTAGTAAGAGATGAAGGTTTAGATGGGATGTGCTGTTAATGTTGTTTGCTTTCGTTTGTTAAGGGGTGTATCATCCAACAGAGTAACAGGCTACAGCTTTACAAAGGATTTATGAAACCCTCAAGCACAGTAATAAATGAATAATCTGTGTATTCATCTTTCTGTAACCCATCTGACATATTGTGCTGTACATGTTAATAAATATAGAAATACCATCATCACCAAAACTCATATGCCTGCACATCCACTACTGTGAGTTTTTCATGGAACTCTTTATTTTACTGGATTGATCTCGTCATTCATGAAGCATATATATTAATTTAAGATTTCTTTGACAAATCTCGCCCTGTATGGTCCTGTTCAGAACAGAGATTTAAGCTTGAAATCCTAGCAGAAAGTAACCCACCTCCGCCCCCATTTATTTATCTTACACTTTAGAAATGAAAATGTAAAGCACTGTAGCGTTGTTGATATGATACAGGATTTCATAAATACACACTCGCAGTTCTTATATTGTAAAATGGGTAAATCGAGCCTTTTTAGATGTTACAACCATGTCCACCCTCTCTGCCAAATACCAAAATTAAAGAAACTGTTCATTATTATTTTTACAGGTTAGCGCATGAATTACAGCGTTTCCTTTCCCCCCAGAAACAGTACATGTGCTCTAGCTGTGAATCTCTAAGCCTTTTAAATTGAAATAGCCGACACAATACTCTCGTTATGTAATGCACTGTGACTACCCAAACCGGCTCTTCCGCCTTTTTCAAACTACGAGGTTTTGCGAAATCTGTTCACAATGAAGAAACTACGTTTTCGAACACATTAGGTCTAGTATTGAACTTTTGTGTTGAGTATTTCCCGGTGGCAGTGGATCTGCTTACAAACTATTGATCGGTTTTCATCCAGACAGATGTGATTTTGGTGCGCTCAGCTTCAGATTCAGTGCTGTAAAGGCTGATTGTTGAAGGATTTGGGATTGAATTACACCACAGAGACCACCCTCGATGAAAAACTAAATACATTCGATATATATATAACGTAATTTACCTTTTTATTGAGAATGTTGTTACTTAATGTTTTTTAAGTTTGAAACTTCAACACGAACAGACTTGATTTATTGATTAATGCTATCAAATGAGAATGAGATGAAATAGCATCTTCAGACAACATATATGACTTTCAATTACAGTTAATAATATTCTCCATATTTACTATTAGGTCTTGATTCTTTGGTCTGTGCTGCTTTGTTTAAGCCTTCTCGTAGGTTAATTTGATTGTTGATCGACCTCTTCAAATGTGATAAAGATACTGAATCTCAAACAGAGATACTAATGAGAAATATATATTCCGAAAAACTTTCAGTTTTAATGAAAACGTTTGAAATGGTTTGCCTTTGTCCTACAGTTGACGCTACAAGACGGTAGTTTCATTTTTCCATAAATCGATGTCGAACTTCCCATCAAGCGATTGAAAAAATAATTTCTTTACGTTTTTCCCCGCTCTTCTATTCTACCACATAAAAACGTTCATTACTAATCGTTGCCCGTTTCTTACTAGACCCGGTTTTCTTTTTATTCAATACAAAAACTTTAATAATTATCTAAAAAAATGTATTTTAAGAAAAACACCTTGATTGACTAATAGAAATCATAAATGTGATTTCTAAAGATATCGGGATGTTATATATATTACATTATAAAGGTCTAGATTGTTCTTGATCTGACATTAAATACCATTAAAAGAGGGTTCTGTTTCTTTTTTTGTTACGAAGAAAATAAAATTGACATGCTTATCGATATAACTTTAGATACAGTTCAAATTGGCAAACATTGGCATGATGTTGCTGAAAATATAATTAGCTTGAATTTAGCGCTAAAAGCAGCGGTTTCGTAGCATATATATTTTTACCTGTTGATGGACGACACACTGGGGACTGTATCATTGTCGCAAATGCCTTCTGCCAACAGTCTGTCCCTGATCTCCCAGGCGAACATGGTGGGATTCTGGCGCTTGTATTCTGCGATTTTATCCACTACTTTTGGAGTTGCTACCTTTGGTTTGGAGCCCCCAATTACTCCGGGTTTAATGCTGCCGGTCTCGTAGTATCTGCAACAACATCAAAAATAACAACAACAATAATAATAAGAATAGTAATAATGACTGATTACACAATATATATACGTAGAGCGTAAAGATCCTTGACTTAAAATTTATGGGGTTCAATAATTGCAGCCAGGTATGACATACATTTTCGTGAAGGTACATTTTTATCACTTACAAACTTCTCCAGGGGGCGATAGCAGGGGATAGTACACATAAACTGTCAAAAGTGTTGCTTTTTTATATAAATATATATTTTACAAAAGGTCAATAAATAGTGCGCTGATCCGAAGTAAAGAAACGTAAACTTCGATCCTAGGAAGTATTGTCACACGTGCCATTGTTACAAGGCACCCGGGGACATCAACACACAGTTTAACAAAATACGAAAGGCATTTTTCCTTTCTTGAATATTTTTAATGGCAACATTTCTACATCATGATATGTAGCTTACGAATGGTACACATTATGAGACTTAATCTATCGGCTGCAGTCATAGAAATGATTAAAACTATGTATATCATACGATTTAAGAAATGTACCCAATGGTTTCAACGCTATTTACGGCTCATACTAACAACAAACTTGAGAACATGCATTTAAAAAGTACACATGCTACCAATTTTAATAATATTTCAGAACACTTTTGTGAGAAACATTCCAAATGCATAAATAAAATACCTTTTAAAATCCGTCTGATAGCTGAAAAATATTTCAAAAACATTCAAACTGCCATATATAACATGATACCAGCACAACACCGATTGTTTTATTTTCCTTTTCTGGTGAGTAAAGTGGGGATCACAAACAAAAGTACAAAGTTTTGTGGTTGAAAAAAATCGTGGTTGTAATTTTTTTCAGTTGTGTTGTACAGTATTACTTTATTCTGTACGAAATATTTTCATAATTTGTCTCGTTTGTGCCCTTGATAAAGAGGCTTAGATTGTGACAGAAAATATTCACTTTTTCTAATGGTTAGGCGACCCTGCGTTTTTTTTCCTTTTCAGGTCCAGTACACCCGCCAGATCTGCGTCTGTTGGGAACTTTCAACCGGACGCTGAGTCACCTGCGACCACCTTCGGCCCCCGTGAATTTACACGGTAGTTTGTGAGTGTGTGTCTTCTACTGAAAAGAGTCGTACTGTTCATTCAGCTTCAACAAGAAACGAGACTCAACCATTTAATAGAGGCTTCCCCAATAAAGTTTATTTTCTTCACACCACATGACAAAGTTTGGTTATTTACTCGCGCGCGCCCGCGCGCACGCCACCCACAAAAAAAATAAAATAAAATAAAATAAAGTTTGACTGCAAAACTCGTGGCGCGGTTGTGTCGTCTCTCACCTGCCAAGAATCTTGCTGACACAGCCATGGCTGACCCTCAGTTGTCTGGAGATATCACAGGGCCTCACCCCCTGATGGGCGAGCTCGACAATCCTTTGCCTCACCACATCAGGTAAGGGTCTGCCGTTCACAAACACCCCGCCTAGCTGGTTCACACCCCCATGCCCTGCGCAGGAGACAACACGCACAAAACACAAACATGACATTACACACGAGGAGGTGATGCAGAAGAACTCACAAGGAGTTGCCGTAAAACAGAAAAAAACAAAACAGAAGAAAATCAACACCTTACTGTCCTTACTGTTGCTGGCAACTAGTAAAACAGACAGGAATAAAAATACAACAATTCAAACAGTATCAACGGGCCTGAAATTCTTGCGTTCTGATATTACAAAGTTGCCACATTATGTGTGTCAGTGCAAAAAATAATAATAATGGTTTCTAGTTTCATTTAATAATGATTACATTGTTTTCTGTTTTTTAATCTAAGACGGGATTCACCTTACGAGCCCAACACAATTTTAAATCACAAAACTGTCCACACAATCATTCTTCTATTTATATTTTGAACGCCTTTCATATTGTTGTAGGTTCTAAATGATCCAGATTGATCTTTTGCATCTAGGACGAATTTTAGAGGTTTCGTGTTTCTGTATTATAATTTTCGAGCAAAGTTGTGTATTACTTGATATTGGCAGTCCATACTGTATTTTGACAACAGCCTATACGCAAGATTTAACATGGTATAGCATGAACTGTACACTGGTAATGTCTTTAAAAATTGTTTATAAAATGCCCCTTTTGGTTTTAGTTTTACTGCAAGTCTTTATGATATCCATACACGAGCTTATTTTTGAGAACGAGCAACAAATAACATAAAAATTATAAATTGTTTTGCATAAAGCCAATTTTAATTTAACTCCGACCATTAAATGTATTTCGCTTCATAGGTAATCAGCTTTTTACGATGACTAGTGCCTAGAATTAAAAATAAGCCAACCACAGAGTGTTTCTACTCTTTTCAATAGACTGCATTTTTAATATTATATTTTCATGCTACATGCTTTGCTTTTAAACTGATACACAGACTCTGGTCCATTTTATAACTTGGGCACATAATCCCTTCTCGTTTTCGAGGCCTTACTGAAAATATGATCAGCACACTTACTGCCATGCATGATATTCTCTGTTTACGTATTTTAATCAAGAGATATTATTTAAATTGACTATTTTGAAACATAAAGCAAATACAAAAATATGCTACTAACTCATCTCACAACAAAGTAATATAACGGTAATAGCACTGATGAGTTTTATTTCTTACTGTTCAAACGCAACCCAGCACATGTCGTAGCTATTAGGTTACAAGCCCTTTAATTTTCTCTGCACATTTATTGTAAATAATTAAAAAGAGCTTTGATAACTCATATTACAGATTATTTAGCAAAGGCATGAGGAAAGAATTAGAAATGAATTATTTAAAAATGCAGGTAAGCCTGTTTTCTTTTCGAATAGCCCAACAAAAAGCATTATGACTGAATATTGTTACAATCTCCATCTTTCTTTTTTCTCATGTTTTAAACTTCATACAAGTTCTTTTTGTTCGTAAAATAATGAAGAGAGCAAATTTCAAAGGAATTAAATATTCTCTTATACGTAAACATAGACACCCATACACGCTGACATTCGCGTCTTTGCTTATGGTGTGTATATTCGTTAAGGATTCTTAGTCGTAGCCTATTTGAACGTTTCGCTTTTCATCTATTAAAATAAATGGATACATTCCTTGCTTCTGAAGGCACGACTGTTAAAACATGGAAATCCCGCTTAAATGCAGGTATTTAGGAAATGTACTTATTTGGAAGATCAAGCCGGAAATTGCAGTAGCGCATCATTTAGAATTTTCCCGGACTGTAAACACATACATCGTTTAAATTATAGCATTTAAACAACAATTAACATCTAACAAATCCAAAGCCGGAGAGTATAAATAATATTGCAAATATCACATGTTTCATGGAAGATTTTACATGATCGTTCCTCCATTTAGCATCTGTGGAGAAACTCCGTATAAACAGGCACACATTTAGCCACGCGACGTCTTTAATCGAATCAACATGCTATTCCGCCACACACATTGACAGTACAAATGTATTTTGCGGTCACAGTCCTCGTCAGCAACAATGATAGCTACAAAAAAATCAACATGCGTAGGTACATAGTATTTATGTATTTAAAACTCTCTCTACTCACGGTGCATCGCGGAGAACGGGTCTGCTTTGCAGTGAATATCCATGGGATAGCAAAGAAAAGAAAGATAATCAACTGAAGTCGCCGTTTCGCCTCGTTAATGCAGCTTAAAATTTAAAAGAAACGAAACAAATTCTACAAGACGGAAGAAAAATAGGCTGTCTGCTTCCGACACCGATCGATCGGAAGGTAACTTCTTAAAAAAATGAAAGGAAAGACGGAAAAGTTGTTCTCTCGCGTTTATCAGTCCTTGCAACGAAGATAGGAGGGAGGTCTGTCAGGTGAAGAACATGACCGATACTTGTTTTAAAAACGTATTTTGCCTCAAAATTCTCACAAAAAAAACCGTGGGTTTTATTAAATAGCTTTGGACCACATAATGACGAGGTAAGAAGCGTTGCTCGGCTCAAGGAGTCTTCCCGTGTCCTCTTGTAAAACTGCAGTAGAAATTCCTCCTTATGATCTCTGTGGCTGAAGCTGGAAGGTTTTGGGTTTGATCAGATATATACAAGGTTGACAGGGGAAACATGGACACTGAAAGTGTCTCGTGGTCTCTTTTTTTTTCTAAAGATGGGATGTGCTTGCTAGAAGCTTTGGAGTGAGAATGAAGCCCCTCTCCTTGTGTGTCTGTTTCTAAAAGCTGCAATCCCCCCCCTACCAGCACCATATCCACCACCCCCGATCCCCCCTTGCTTAGAGATGGATGACTTGTCAGACAAAGGCAATAGATTCCGACACTTTGTGATTCGCTAACGCAAAAAACTGGAGCCCAAATGAGGAGGTCCCTTCATCTGACACTTCGAAAGGGGAGGGAAGGAAACAGGGATATGATTTAGAGTTTGGAATAAGAAAAGGGGAGAAATTAAAAGGACAAGGGGAAAAAAGAAAGCGCGCATATGGATCCTCGCAATCTATTTTAATTCGCACGTGGTGAGCTACTTGGGAAAGTTTAGAAGTGTACCAGTTCTGAAGTACGAAAAAAAATTTCTGATCGAGATGACCAAAATTAATTTATCAGCCAAACTGTTATTATTAGTATCATAATTATTATTTTTTATGATTCACAAATTCCCCACATAACCTATGTAAGCATATGTGTGTTGACATATGCATATGCTGTATACACAGAAGGCACACACATTGCGTGCACATCATCCATAGGGCACAAATCGCACAATTTAGTACTGTGCTGCATTTTGCGTCTTTATGATATTTACGATAAGTCTAAATTTGATACGTTAACCAGAGACTGATGCAAAACATTCAAATTGCAAAGCGGATGAAGACTGAATATGAAAATGAAATTGCACGCAGTGAGTGGGCAGGCTCGTGGCAGCACGAGCGAATACTTTCAGTAAGGTAACGAGTGGACAAACTGATCACGGTCAAATTTCCGATTGGCTATGTCGACGTGCCTGCTATTCATGTATTCTTTTATTTTTATTTAATGAATAGGGTGGGGGATTAGGGCTGGGGTTAAAGAGCTGGAGTTACAAAGGTGCTCCCGCTGACCCGTTAGGTGTCCTGTAGATGGCGCTCCTTGGTTTCGCTTGTTTTAGATCCTCCCGATAAGGTTTGAGAGTGGAAAAAAAAGTTGGACAGTTTAACTTCAAAAACTACAGTACTATTTAACAGCGCGGTTAATCTGTAATCGTGTGTTAAAATTAAAACTTAAACGAAAAATACGTGGAAATATTACGACACACGTTATGGGCATTCTCAGTTATGTTTTGAAGATTTTCTTTAAACAACCAAATGAATAAATTATATAATAAGTTAGGAAAATGACCTGCATCTGTCCCATATTTCCGTCACCCTATTCAATTATTTCGAAATACAAACTTGACGCTGCTCTTCGGTCCTAGGTTAGACACTTTCGATGTGAAATGAGTGTTTCAAGAAATACTAATTTATTAAGTTTCGAACAATTAGATGACTGCTCTATCTATCACATAAATAATCGTCAATCAGATTATGTATGTAAAAGAAGTAAAAAAAAATCTAAAAACTTTGAAATTATTGGAAGATGCAAATATTTTACATCCATAAGTTTTATCAAGAAGGCTATGGAGCAAATATTTCAAATTGCATAACGCACAATGCCACCTGACATCAAAACGTTTATATGGCATTTTAATATACCGATAACAAAATTGATATTGTTGACGATAATTATTGACAAAGGATTTTTCTTATACAAAAAGTGTAAGTTGGGAAGCACATCTCACAAATCAGCGACTCAGCGGTACTCAGTTGGTGGCAGAACTGTATTTTGTGAAGAAGCAAAAAACAACTATTTGATGGCGTGATTCTTTTTCCAAAATAAGGTTCTTAGTGAAAGGCAAATGGAGGTAAATTTAAAACTTTTTCACGGCAAAAAAAAAAATATCAAATGGATGAAATACTAAATTCATTGTATCGTTTCCTGTCGCTTATCTTTAGAGACAGGTTGCTTAATTTTCCAGTGAGGGATCTGGAGGAGTTTTCATTAACGTTTATAGGAGGAAGCAACTGGAATTTACACTTCAAAAAGCTTGCCCACCCCTTAAAGGAAATTAAAGAAAAATAAACTTTTTTTGGTTTAAGAGATAGTAATCACTGGATTTGCATCATTACCTCACCAATACGAGTGATCAATTCAATAAACCTTCTGGTAATTTAAGTAATATTTAACGCTACTTAAAAGGAGTAGCCTATGTGATGTGGATTTACAATTTCAGACTAATTCTTTAGGGTAGAAGCCGGTGGTATTGTTAATAATAACAACTATAATAATACAGTACACATAAAACTAGATGGACGTGCGGCGACGTTTCAGAACTAGTGGTGTATGCAAGGTGTGTATTCGTTTTTTGAAGGAGGTTTACAATCAGGATTTGACAGATTAATAATTAAACTAACAGCAAAATGAGATGCCGTGTACAAAACAGCACTTTTTGTTTTTTTAAAAAAGGGCAAATCGATTCCTTAAACGCTGATATCCAATTCAAAATTCGAAGTACTTTCATAAAAGGTTAGAAAATCTTCACTCGATTTGACTTCCACCCTCGAGAATCCCTGTATTCTGGTAACCTGGGATTCTAAAACAAATTCATTCCATTTAATGCGCATAAAATCAGCTTTAGATTTTGAAAGTCGGAAGTACAATTAAATAAAATGTAACTTTGCAAAATATTTTAGTACTGGCTTTAATTTCAGGATCAAGTATTTCCGAAAGAATGGAGTCTTGGTTTTATTATGTCTCAGGGTGTTTTCATCTTTGTTTGCGGTTACGATCATATTTATTTAGGCTCTGCGAACTAGCAGGATTTGGGGGTATCTGGCAGAGAACAGGAGGCCACTTTCTGCGCTCTGCCTTCTGGCCAGGTTTGAGGACGATTCTTCTTTTTGTTACAGTTTTTGGAGGGAGCTTCTGGTACAATATGTAGCACCATGGGCTGTAATTTCACACTCTGCTGCACATTTCCCCTAAAGCTACATTCCTCTTTTTCTATAAGACCCCCTGAAATCTTTTCCCCCTTCCCTTCTGCACTGTGATATCTGGGCTCTGCAATGCAAAATAATATTGACAATAATGGTAATAAATAATTATTCGGCCCAAGCCGGCTAAGCTAACGCTGTTTGATGTGGTGTTTTAAATTGGTTTCCGTTGTTTTGCATCTGCCTGTTTTGAATGTTAATAACACACGTGTAAGACTCTCTGTTCTCGGTTCGACATCTAACCCTTCCTTTTTCTTACTGTTTTTTTTTCCTCACAATTCTCCAAAAAGCACCTCATCGCAAAAATCATAACCAAACAAAAACTGTAATAAACTCTGGTGTTTCAAGCTTAGATTTAAAACACGTTTATTATACCGATTTAGGCATTGCGATTTATGAAGCGCAAGTGGCAGAAATGTTTGTACGTTTCCGAAATACGGAAACGGTGCATATGTGCGGAAAAAGGCAATTTGTGCAAATGTGCAAAAGGCAAATGTGGTGATAAAATACATTTGTGAACGTGTTATCTTCGCTATTTTCTTGTACAAAAAATCCCACTAATTAATCGGAGAACTAACAGGACAGTATTTTTCCGAAGTTCAATTTAGAACTATATATTTTTTCCATTCATTTCACAGGCTCCTTGATTAACCAAAACCAGTTTTTCTTAATGCTACAGTTGCCATGTGTGCGCAACAAAGCCAAACGGCTGTAGTGTTTCATTATTTACACACACCAAACACATGACATCACCAATCTGATATTCACATCAAGCTCGGAAAATCAATAAGGAAAACATGAGGATGCACGTGAAGCCAGGGAGACCACATTCCGTCCTTGCAAACTAAATGACAGCACTGCAAAAAAAAAAAGATGAAAGTGCTTACGAAACATTGTGCCATGATGAAACTGTTAATATATTAGTGATGAATTTGTAATCTCGGTCAAGGGCAATGACTGTGTCTGTATGGGGCACATCATCGTTCCGTAGGAATAGAATGTCGGTTTTCTTAAAAAACAAACAAACAACCATTATCGTGGCAGGAAATCTTGAAAAACAATGCACCCTTAAGCTGCCATGTGAATATTTTTATCGAGTTATTAATTACATTTGATTAGATAGAATGGATGAACCTGTCAGGTTACCCTGGTAATAAAACAGTAATAGTAAACAAACTTGAAAGATGGTTTTGGAGGGTGGGTATGGCGTTTCGTGTGCCAGCAAAGGTAGGATTTGTTCTTAAAAATATTGAACATTTTTTTAAAGAGAGTTGACGCCTAATTAAAAGAGGTTTGTTAAAGTGACAGAAAGCCATTCATCTTTAGCCTCAGCTGTTAATGGCCTGTGGATTAGCGGAATTGAGAATGAAGGCAGAGGGAGAGAGAGAATGGGACAGAATGAAACTCCTCAGATCGGATGAGCCCAGGAACCAAAAAGCTAGAGTCTTGCATTGCTTCCTGCCTCCCGTCTGTCACACAACCTTGTCCAACACTAAGTTAGCCAACTGAACAGTAATGAACTTCCTATGAGAAGGGGGAAATCCGCTTTTCTTCAATTTTCTGCAGCCTCTGGTTCCTGTTTCCATTCACCTTAATATTATTATGCCAACGTCACCAATCGATACGGCTTTTCCCTTAGACCTGACGTGCACTTCAGTTGGGAGCTGGCATCACTGGGTGTAAGTTGAACATCAAACCTTCTAGATCTCTGGAGAGATTATTTCTGTAATCCTAAAATTGAATTTCTGTATTTGATATTCCTGAGCTGCTTATCGGAAGGATATTATGCCTGTAGCATTAGTGCTCCGGAGGAAAACTGTATGTTTGAAAATGATGCAGACTGCATTTTTAAAAACTGTAAAGTGCACGATTAAAGGTAAACGATTTAAGTGCATAGTAAGACGTAGACGTATTGTTTTGTTGAAACGCACGGTGCATGTTTTGTTTTATTAAGCAATTAAGCAATTCTAAACAAAGCGGTTTTGAAAAATGTTTTATTTAAATGTTACGCTTTTCACTTCATCTTGCCGAGGTTTTTATTTATAATTAGTCAAACAAAACCAGCTGTCATTCAAACATTTTCTCTGGTCAAGCTAATACTGTAATCTATGGTAACTATTAAGTCAAGGCCTATAGTTATATTAAATAAATTGCAATATGAACGACTAGACTTTATATTTTACTCCGGTTAGAGATTACCACGAAGATAATGCAAAAGATACATTTCTCATAATTTCAGAAGTTGAAAGCACGTTTCTTTCTGTTACAGTGTTCCATTTAAAAGTAAATGACAGGATAAATTCTTGATCGTCTCTGTAATATAAAGTACATTACTTAAGATCACCCTATAAACCATAATGAAAAAACGACAATAGATCACAATCACTAATTTTAGTACCTTTTGTAAATTTGAGATTTTAATTGCATTTCCAAGTCTTTAGAAATTTCATAAACAATAGTGATTTCGTGAAATTAGATACATGTTTTATTATCCTGATCAGAGATATAATAATTGTTGCTGTATTTGTATGAGGAAAAACTCAAAAGATACGACTGGGTTCTAAAGCCAAAGTGCATGTACTCTGTTTTTTGTAGTAATTCCATCCCCAAATCAACCTCTGTTTCCTAAAGAATCGATAATGTAAAACTATGTGAGCTTTATCTTGACCTGTCTACAGCTACATTCATTTACTGTTTCAGAATTTTAAAAACGAATGTTTTAGAAAAGGATTCCAGGTTAAAATGTGTATGGCTTCTTAGGAAGGACAGTTAAGAGAAGGCATTCCAAACTCATCTTTTTTTTTGTCCGGAAAAGTCTCAGAGTAAGAGACGCACTTGTTTTTTGAAGGTAACGTTTTCGTTCGACACCTAGCATTTTGTGTACAACAAAGAAAACATATATTCTATCATTTTTAAAAGCCTAAATAGTAAAATCTTAAGATCGATCTTCAGCTGCATGTAAGTCTACAATAGTAGAGTAAAATAAACCTTGAGCTGCAGTCTGTTAGCTGCGTCCTTAGATTGCTTATTCATGTAGTCTGTAGTGTGAACAGATGGACCATCAATTTAATTCTATCCTCGACACCATCAGAGATTGATTTTGTACTTGCTTTTAATTTTGCCATAATTAATTAGATCATTACAACTGTTTTTCATTGATCTCCCCATTTAAACCCAAAATGGAAAGGTGAAATGGTATGAGATCTATGTTTTCCATTATATTAAGTAGTAGGACGACGTTTCTTATAAAAGTACACAGGGTAACAATTTAGACCTATTAAAGTATTTATAAACGTTGCACGCTATTGAAGAACTAGAGAAAGTGAAACAAAACAAAAAATAACAGATTTTATGAGATAAAATTGTACATATAACCATGTGACCACGTCTATGGAAAAATATATTGTAACTCGAATTTCAAAATAATTATATTTGTAATAGAGATACGACTGCAATGAATTCAACTAACAAGCACTAATGTGCAAACGACTCTTTATTTCTGTAAATAGGCATACTTTACACCCCATCAACAGCAAAAATAATTAAATATACTGAGACAAACCTTCCTCCTATGTTCTTCGTGATTATCTACAAGTATCAAGGACATTCCTATTTAAATTTAAAAAGCCAATTTTAAATCAGCTAAAAGTTTAAAAAACAACTTGGAAATCAACAACAGACAGCATATTGAGACAAACATGACATCCAGAAAAGCCACATAAATCCATGGTAGAATGTTTTCTTACCCTGGCACTGGGAAACAAATACTTGCATTATCGCAATGAGATGTAGGAATAATGTTTAAAATGTTTTGAAAGTAAACGTGAGTTTGATAGCAGAAAGATCAAATGCCTAACTTTACTGTATGTTTGAAACTTCTATAAACCCAAAAGAAATGTCAATTAAACCCCTGAAAGCTATGTGCATGCTGCTAAGTAACTGCCTGAAAAACGTGCAGGGAAAATCATGGTTGTGTTGTTTTACGATTACTTTAAAATACGTGGTGGCGTGATTCGTTTTTAATATCAATAGAATCAAAAGAATTAAATAAATCCATCAGTTGTGACAGTATACAGAATTACAAACCACAGTAATGTAAATAAGCTTATTCTACAATAAGTATTCTACAGAGTATTTTAAATTACAGAATTATGTATCTTCTGGACGCATTTCTTTTATTGAAATGCTGTTATCACTGCATTACCATAAAAGAGATATATATACTCTGGCTATTTTAAAGGCCGTAACAGAGTAGGGCACCTAGACTCACCTCTTGCAAAGTAAACGTGATCTTATCTCGGAACAGAAGCCAATACACCTCTCTCGACAGCAAATAAACACTCTGACACGGTTTGTGAGAATCACGGAGAGAGCAAGGGGGAGAAATAAAAAAAATCCTTACCTGAACGCCCAACGCTGTGAGCCATGGCTTCTTTCTGTGTAATGGTCCGTCTCTCCGATGCAGCCCACTAGATCTCTCCGGCCTCCTGCGCTCTCTCCCCGGCTGGGTGTCTTGCCTTTCCCCGCTGGCTCTCAGAATCTATGAGCGATCATCCAAAACTAAACGGTTTAGACGACAACAAAAAGGGAAGCGGACCTTGCTCGACTGAGCTGGGGGTTGATAAAAGAGAAAAATAGCAATCAAATCAAGTAAAGCGTTTCAGGTGTTATATAAAAAGAAAGAATAAACTTGCCTGCTGGAAATAAAGAAGACTTTGTATAATGAAATGCGGTTAGGTCTGTCCAGAAGCCCGTCTTTCTCGTTCATTAACAGGAAACTAAAAGGTAGGATCTAAATTATTGAACGCTCATTCACAAGTCGTGCATGGCGAAAGTTGTTCTTTCGGATTTTAATTTCTTAAATTTATTTTTCAAAAGCTATCTTCATCAATAACTTCCTTGAAGTTTCAGCCAAAAAAGTTCAATGAAAGGTTGGGTATTGCACACAGTTTGATTACAGAAGGGAGCAGCCTATTGGTTGAACTCAGCAATGAACCTGCAGCCGAAAGTAGGAGGATCCATTTCATCATAAAGCACACCTAATATACTAATAATAATAACGGAGGAATAATTTGCTTCAGAAAATATCTGATATAATTGCCTTTACGGTAAGAAGACCGCGAGAGGGAAAGCGATCCGCAAACTGAATTCTTGGCGTTGCAGTCGTGTCCAGTTAGGATACTTCAGAGATTTCGTTTTGTGTCATCTCTCTACAATATCTGTTCATCCATGCATCTGTATTCATCTATCTGTCCAGCTATCTCCTGTGTCTCTTTATCAATAAGGGTTAATCTCTTCCAAGATTTGCTGGGTCTTGCGATGACATTTCTATTGAGTTGATTTTGTCTGCTTTTTTCTGCTTGAGATTCGGATAACGTTAAAAAGGCACAAAATGTTTTATATTGCTGCAGTAATAAAGTACTGATCGTATATAAGAGCACAGCTTGTACGATTGCTGAAACCAGCTTATTAAATATTACCTAGCTTGAAGGACCAGGAGACACCAGACAAACAGCACTCAGCTTTTCAGAGATGCTAATTAGCTAAGAATATACGATTCACGATATGACAATTGATATTAATTTTTAATATAAATAATTAACGTTTAATGCGTCACGCTAGACGAGTTTCCAGTCTGAAAGATTTCCCTGACAAAAACCTGTTAGAACTTCATAAACTGCAATTATTGTCTTACACTGAGACAAACAAACAGCTAGACGTGGTTTTATAGCATTGAATTAAGAATAGCACTCGAGAGCCAGCGGACACATCCGAACAGCAGCTCATTGTGTTTACACGGAGAAGTGAAATTGAATATATCTGACTTCTTAAATAACAGTTAGCAATGTCACTGAGGGTGGTGAAGGCATTTTAAATAGACAGTTAACTTAATTATTTTACGCTATATATGGGATATATTCCAAACAAAAATACAACTGTATGAAGTTGTCCAAAGTACAAGTTCAGTTACTTCTTTGTTAGGAGTCTAATGAGTTAACCTTTAAATTATTATGAAAGAAATGAGGAGGTACAGTCCAGGTAAAGAAGAACTGTTCAGGTTTTCTAACCCGTTTTTAATACGAAACCGGGACAAACGTCACGACCAAAGACCTGGATCAGTGGTAAAACATAAGAGTTTTACAATTGGTATAATCCAGATCATAAAATTTAAATTGGAGGAAATCTGTTTCTTAATTTACAGCCGTAAAACGCACTACCTGCCTTTATCGTGTTAAATCAATTAACACTGAAAACTGGAATACACAACCAATGCCATAAGCCTCTCAGAAATAGGCAGTAGTGATGTAAAAGTTCAGACTAAAGTTTCCACAAGTCCCGGAGAAAAGAGAGGGTATTCCTTTTAAAACTGACGTTATTTAAAAAAACTCGAGATGTGTATGAAAGAATATCCTGTAGGTATTATGACTAAAATGTAAGGTGCCCTTCTATATTTCCATATAAAGTACACTGAAACAAAAATGAAAATGATGTGGAAAATGAATTCAGGTTAGATTATTTTAATTAGAAGAGACTTGTTTAAATTACTTTTTATACCCTGAGCGTAATATCAGTCAGAATTTAAAGCTTTTCGAGTTTCTGCAGCCCGGGGTCCAGCAGATTATTAACCACAATTAACATCTCATTTGCAATTTAAACACATAAAGGAATTGGAATTGTAAGAAGGACAATAGTATTTGTTTCTTGTTACATGTTTTTTTAATCACTGAAATATTTTCATTTTATGTATTTTTGTTGTTGTTCTTGTTATTCGCAATATCGTGAAACTCTTTTTGCTCTTGTGTTCCTTTTCAATTTTGTATTTGATGATTTGCGAAATTTGTTTCTTTCTTCATCAGTCCTCTGATATGGGGGCCTGCTAACATCATTTACACAGTACATTACAAATGTTGACACTAACAACAACAACAACAACAACAACAACAACCTAATTCTTTCGACCAGAAGGGGCAGTGCAATTCAGGAATATTTCGCTGATATTCCTCACGGCTTTATATAATGTATAGATTAAAAATGAAGGAAGCCGTTGCTAAGACTTGTTTTATTTTTCAGACATTGTTCTAGTATTTACTCTCAGTTTTTAATGGAAGGTGATACTTACTACTGTAGCTAGTTTTCCAAACCTACAATAGTCTATCAGAAATGTAAACAAAGGGAAAATAGATCAGGTGTTTTGGTGAAGGGATTAAAAACGATGGCGCACTTTGATTAAGTAAACAGTTTTGTTGGAATTCTGTCAGTGTAAAAGTATTTTTTTTTTACACTGTGCATCAGGATGTAAAGAAAATATATGTTGTAATATTACAACCCCCAGGAGAGCACGAGCATGCTGGAGAACTTTTTCCAACATAGTTTTGTCTTGCGTTTCATATCAAAACACCCAACTAGCATTTAGAAATAGTCTATAAGGCTATATTATTTATATGGCTGTCCGGTCTGTTCACATGCTTAAGTTTGTGCTGCATACTAACTAGAAAGACGCAGCACGTGCCACATATGCGCTAAAACCAGAGCTGATTGTATACCCATGGAAACCTGTAGAGAATAGCTTGTAAGCCAGGAGTCTTTAGTGTGGACATGCCTGTAGAGCAACTTTGGAGGGTAGAGCGCTGTGCACTTTCTACTTCATTAAGCCGAGTTTGCTTTGCACCAAACGAACTTAGTCCTGGCTCGCTGCACCTGAGTCAGGGCTGGAAAGAAACTACGCAGGTTCCAAACGAATGTACACATCTGTACGCGTCTGTGTTTGTGGATACAGGCGTACAGATATAACAGGGTAGAAACAGTTAAAAGAGTTTTAAATGCAGAGGACTTACGTGTTAAAAACGTTAAAGAAATTAGCAAAACAATTTTTTTCCTTCGTTTATTTTATGGGAAATTCTACCTCTTTCAGCATTACCAAAAATCACATTGTCTGTGTGTCACTGTACAAATGCCTGCCAACAGTGCCAAACTTCCATGTGACGTTTTAAACACGGCAAACGTGCCTAAAATACTTAATTGAAATAAAACGAAATGAATTTGGCCCACAAAAACCAGTGTTCAAAATCACAGCACCCTTCCCTATGTTAAAATAATAATAAAGCATTATCCAACACGAGATCATTTATTTATTTATGTATTAATTTAACTCACAAATAAAGTGTCACGAAATTCTTATGTTGCTGGAATTTCTGTTTTATTTAGGTTCTTAAAAGTTTGCTATCGAGCACGGAGATTATTGGGCACGACTGTTACCCACATCGGCAATGACAGATAGGGGTTAATTTGGTGACTATCCCTTATATTTAAAACACCAAGGAATAAGAAATAATTACATACACAGACCACGTTCTGGCAGTTCATAAAATATGCAGATATTTGAGTAATTATTAAATGTGCCCTGGAGTAGATGATTAAAATAGGACTCTGTTCATGTTCGGGTTTCAGAACCATCCTAGGATTTGTAAGGCAGCAGGGCAGACTCCCTGAAATACCTGGCGAGGAGACGTGGGCGAGGGCACCCTCCCCTCCATCTTTCCAGCCGATCAGTCAAAGGTGTGCCGCTGCTGTATCAGTGAACAGCCACCCATTCTGAAAAAAGCAGTTTCTTTTAGGAAGAAAATAAAGCGAGCTTGGTTAAAGGCGGCGACATTTAAAGTCAAATCTTCGACTTTGCGTCTTTTCAAATAAGTCATCTATAAAGTTTTGTTTTTTTTTGTCGAAGAAAACTTTTTCGTCTAAAAAAACATTCCCGTTTATCTTAGTGAACGTTTTGAACAAAAGAGGTATCAAAACCATTAGCCACATTTACTTTTTAGCTGTACATGCGTGTACTATGTAAATAAATCAAATGTTGTTTTCAAATTGTTTCTTCTTTCTTTTCGCAATATGCTCCATTATTTCTCCATGTGTGTGTCATGAGTCATTGATGTACGTATTTAATAGTTTACTTTCCCCTCTTGAGGGATTTCAGGTAATGAGGTCTTCTTTCCAAGTACGGGTCAGGTAATTTTTCCCCCAGTGGCCTGTGAGATTATAAAGATTTTCAAGCGATCAAGTTACAAATCACTTTAAATTTAAAGAGAGAAATGAGACTTCTGGATCAAAAATTACAAATCGCACACATTCTTCCGAGATCTTCTCGGTTTATATTTGGCAGTTCCTCATATATATTATAATAATAAATCACATCAGCATCAAATATAGAAGATACACGATAACAGAATCGTTTGCGGTTGGAACTGTCCGCCTTCGGAACATTTTTTTCCATAGATAACTACGTTTACCAACACCCTCCAACTGCCGTTTACTTAAACTGTGCCGTTTTAAAACTATAGTGTGACTTTAGACTTTCATTTGTACTGGCTATTTTATAAATGTCCGTTTGTAGAAAACTTAAATGTAAAATATTAACTGCAAAAAGCAGACATATAGCTGCGTTTACCCTTAGCCGCTGAGTGCCCGAGAGTAAGATAAGATACCCCTGGATATGTACAAATAACGCATTTACTATTAACTGACAAAATGAGAAATGTTTTTTTCAGCGATTATTTCACATTAGTAAAGCATGTTGACAGCCCCCCCCCCAAAAAAACGAATTTCTAGGTAAACCAATGGAAGGAAGTAATTTTTAAGGATGAAAAACATTTATTTTCATAATCATGGATTGGACAAAAAGTTTTATTTCTAAAAATTCTCATTCTACCCATGTTTGTATTAAATATGCGCCCAGTGAAGAGCTGTCGCATTTCAAAATTGTGCTGAATATTTTGGTTGATTGATTTTTTGTCATTTCAGATCATTTTAAACTGTGAAAAAGTAGTTCCATGGAAAATGTTTGTTAACTAGGCTATATGGCTGCTATAAGACTTAAATGTTGAATTTTATTACTTTACCACGCTCTGTCGTTCCTGTGAATATTGTAATATTGCATTTTTTACAAGTTACTCTTCTGTTAATGTTCCAGTTAGTAAGTTTTATAATCCTCCTCTGATTTTTTTTGTATTCTTCCGCACTGTTAACCTCTACGGCGACGTCTGAAGTTCAGTGCTCTGTTGCGAACACGTTCGTTGCTAAACGGGAAGAAATCACGTTATTTAACTACCTTTAGGGTTTAAATATGGTTCATTCTAATTTCTTAGCTCTGAAAAACTTTGAATTAGTTTTTCGTCTTTAAAAGTGAATATATACTTCAGAGCTGACACATACAACAGCAGAGACAAACGATATATGCTCTATATAGCATTTCCTTATAATTGAATTAGTGGGCGTGTATATTCATCTGCGTAGAACACTTCTAACACCCAAGAATAATTCCCAGTAAATGCCTTCAAAGTGTCATGTGGGGAAACAACCTGTCGTGATATTGTGTATTTGGAAAGTTACTAGTAAAGAACAACAACAAAAAAAGAATAAATGCCACCCACGCGGGGCTGCAGCATATGAAATGTTGTGAACTTCGCCAAACCTGCTTGTTCTGTGAAAGAAAAAAAACTTAACGAGGAAAATAAAGTTTGTATTGTCAAATTAAAACTGTCTCCTTGTATTTTTGTCGTTTACTAATGAAGGAGTTCAACATTAAAAGTATTTTGGTTTACTTTTAATGCTACATAAAAATAAACGAAATTTCTTGTAACAGTGCACCGACCTTATGATAATGGATGTGACGACGAGGCGTAATGGTTAAAATTAACTCTAATTGAGACTGGGGCAAACTCCCCAATTAAAAAAAAAAATACAAAGTCACCTTAGAAGTGTGAATGATTTGATTATCTTTTCACCAATGTAGTAGGAAGTGCCCTTTGGCATTAACCCCGGAGAATATAAAGAAAGGTGTTGTCGGTATTGAATTAAATGCACAAACCCAATGAAGGAAATTGCGATGCTCTAACTTTTTTTCATTTAAAGATAAACTGTATGTAACCAGTACCATGCTATCATGCTATCATGCAAACTGTATGTAACCTCAGCAATTCCTAAATATATTTTAGTTGATTTTAAAACTGTTGTTTAAAACTGTTGACAACATCCAAAGTTTCGTTAAAGATATGCATTGCTATACTGTATGCATTGCATGTGTAGTGCTGGTAATAGATATCTGAATAATCAGTGTCAACTGGAACTGTGTATCTTTAGCATAAGGTTACATGTAAATCTCCAGGGCTAAAACATTCTCCTTAAACTTGTCAATCTTCTTCCCACACAGAAAGAAGCAGAGCTGACATTTTCTCTCAAAGCATCTAATTGATTTGAAAACATTGCTTGACTTGTTTCTGTGCTCCTTGCTTGACATTTCTTAAGAGCCTGTTTCATGCGTGCACGATCTGAGGTCAGAGCTAGGTGAAGTTAATAAAAGCAACACACCAACAATTAAATGATAGCCTGGTCTGGCACTAACTTCATTCTTATATACTGGGAAATCTGCTCTGTATGTATATACTGTAATTATTGACTGTGCAACTTGAACACATTTTATTCCTTGTGGTACTTTTTTTTTTTAAAAAGAAGTTTGTCATGATTGCTGTTTAGGTACAAGAGTAACATACTTTAGAAAATAAACAGCAATAACTCTGATGTATTTTTGTATATTGTAATTAAAAAATAAATCATTTCTGAAATGTGAAGTGATTAAAAAATACATGTATACCACTTGTTTCTTTATATCAATCTGGTGTCTTTTAAAAATATCTATGTTATTTTAAAGTTTTTCAGCAATAACATTTAAGCTGTTTCAGCAAGCAGATGTCCATTGAACAGTACTACCTTTACATATTCAGGGCTTTAAAATGTCAGAATTATGAGGTTAATAATGCTCCTTTCCTCATTGTTCCATTAAAGATTAAAAGTGTAGACAGAAATCACTCGTCTGCTAATATTATATTTTGTGATTTCAATGCCTCTCTAAAACTGTGAATTAAAATCTTTGATCTATGACTGCCAGAAATTCAGACTCCGTATTAACAGCTTAGCTCATAGAAACTTGTCATGAAAAAATGACATTTTTAGATTCCTCCATCCCCCAATCTCCCCATCCCCTCCTCCCCTCTCCTGCCCCTAAGGTGAAATGTCTATAAAATTCCCCGAATGAAAACCTTATTCATTGTACATTATACTGTATTGCACCTTGCCCATTAGAAAGTTTCAATTGATGCATAATCTCTGTATCTGTGTATGTTAGCCCTGAGGCTGCCTGGGGGTGTTTCAACCCAGCTGCCACATTTTAAACCAGACAGGAAACAGCTTCCACTAACATGTCAGCAATATGGGAAACACGGCTTTTTCCAAGGAGCCTATGGCACACTCTTGCCTTTGTTTGCCCTTGGCATCTTGTTGTGTGTTTAATCCGCTCTATGCTTACACACAGATAATGACAATGGCAGTTGCATTGGGCCGTACTCCATACATTGAACTGTTACTATTTTTCTTTAACTCCTGAGGGCGAAAAAAAAATCCTTATGAAAACATTGACATACAAAGTCTTTTTCATATGTATTTGAATTTGGCATGTCTTACCAATATGAACAATAAATAACAACAGAGTGTTAAAATATCAGGCAGCTCTTTATGGCTAATTATTGTTTATGTTTAACTTCGCCATTTCTGGAAGTGGTTGGTAAGTAAGCATCTTTGCAAATGAACAAAGCTTGAATGAAATTACTTCTGGCAGCAACATAAGTAAGGTATCTCTATAATTCTGTTGAACAATACCAAATATGATGCATGTGCTCTAAACATTTAATATTAACCTCTGATATTTTGTATAAATCAGTTCCATGAAGGAAGATTTTGCATACCTTTGTATTACATAATATTGGAATAAACCTTTCTTTCTATCTTATTTTTCATTTTAGTAGGAAATCACATTTGTGATGCGTTGTGTTATTCTATATGCCAGTGTACAAACTTAGTGAAACGTATCTGAGTCGTCGGTACTTGATGTTTTTTGTGTAGCAAAAAAAAAAAGTTTGTGTAGAAAACATCTATTTGTGTAGGTGTATTTCTGTGTGTGGTACTGTACGTGTGTGTGTGAATATGTTGCCTTCCATTGAAATCTGTGGATGAGCAGCCACACATCAACTCCTGATCACTCCAGTAAATTCTCCCTGTCACCTTCAGTGGTGTAATGATCATGAAAACTGTGACCTTGATCTATGGAAAACTATAATGTGGAGTGATGAAGCCCCCTACATACTTTTCAGTTCTGATGCTGGAGGCTGAACATGGGGAAAGTGAAGGAGGGACTCCAGTAAGACTGATGAGAGGCGGTAAAGGCCAGAGGAAGGACTGGAATATCCAGGGCATGCTTTCACTGGTGTGCGCTTTGTCCAGTCGCTGTGATTACAGTCCATATGAGACTGTAGGAATGGCTGATGACAGATGGGCTTTTATCGCATGCTCCCTCGCTTTTATCAGCAGAATAAAGGCATTGCTTTTTAAATCAGTGGTTTGGTAGCAATACTAAGTTTTCCAGGGCAATCGAAAGCACCAAGAGGAGACCTTTCGCTGGACCGCTTCTGAATGCGTCACAGTTCCTCCCGCTAGAAGTATTATATAAACATTATTATCTCCTTTCTCTTCTGAAAGACACTCGGGGGGCTTTGCTCAATGTCAGCTCTGTTTACTCAGACTACGATCCTCTTATCCAAGTGGCTAGAAAATTGAATGTACAGTGTTATCAAACCATGTTGAATGACCAAGCAATTTCGATAATAGGCCTCTGTGGTAGTGCGATATTTCCAGCAAATGATGTCCTGCCATACAGCAAGGTTTCTGAAGGAGTGGTTCATAGATAATGAGATGGCCATTTTACAGAGAGTCTTCGCCTGAGCATCACCGAGATGACCTGCACTGGTGTGCTGTGTGAAAAATGGAAGTCTATTCCAACCGAGACACACAAGAAGCTGATAGAAAGGATATCATTCAGGACCTCCTTTAATTATTTGTTCATGAAAGGAGAACCACATAATAAATAAGAACTAAAGTGATAGAGCAGTGCCATGTTTTCTCAGGGGACTAAATCAGATTAAACACTTGAAACGTTGCATTAACAAGTATTGCAAAGACACATATATCTTTAATTAAGAGTTTTTTTCTTGATAAGAATAGGAATTAAAATCAGTTCACTACAAAGAGTTAATCAGAAATTGTATGTAGCTGATGAAACTTTCATGGCACTCTAAACACCAAACTGTAAAATCTCACTATTAAATAATAAAGCATAATTTAAAAAATGTTTAAGGATTTATACATTTTAGAAATCTATTTGAAACCTTAAATTAAGACACGTAATTCTGAAAGCAAGAGAAATGTGATTTTCAGTTGTATGATTATGTTTTAAGTTTTTAAAGCCAGAAACAATCCCTAGAAAAGGGATTGTAAATCAACAAATTAGAACATTTCTAATTACAGTTATATGGAAAACATCTGAGTAAATTTTTTATTTGCTTTTATTCTAAGAATGAAAAAAAAATATGTCAGTGATGAAAATTTTCTTTCTCCGTGTTGTCTTCGTAAAATCTTGGCAAACTTGCTGTTGTCATAAATTACTGTATATTTATGAATAATAAACATAAGCTTGACAGAGTGTAGCATTGTTGTGGCATGTAAAAATACTATGTCTTTCTTTTGACAAACATTTTAATGAATACCAATTCACTTTTAATTGCTGGTCTATTGTTATGTTAGTTATGCACACATGTTGTTATAACACATGAACACATGAACAAGAACACTACTTGAATCCAATGATAATAACCAACAATGAACGTGACTTTGAATGAGAAGACATTTTTCACTGCTTTTCACCTGACTTGAGCCACCCTGATGATATTAAAATAAATTATTTTTGAAACTCCTTTGTAATTCAGGCCTTCATGGGACGCCTGGAATACGTCTCTCATCGCACAGACAGGATGTTTGGAAAAATGGAAGAAAGGCAAAATCAGGAACTTCATGTCCAGCCTTCTGAAAGTACAAAAAAAAATAAAATGTTTTACGTAATAAATATTTACAATCTAAATAAAAAATCATATAGTCTTATGGAAAATTAAGATTTCTTGCAGGCCCTACAACAGCGACTGTTATGATCAAACCCTAGCCAGCTATTCATATTTAAAGTGAGTAAAGGTTTAATTACCAAATGATGACAGTGTCATATGGTGCCATGATGGTGCAGAGTGTCTAATGAATGCAGAAGAGCGAAGGATATGTGAGAGACACTGAGTGACAGTGGGAAGTAAGAAAGCAAAAAAATGCTGGAGACAGTAAAACATCTGTAATTTGCAATTCGCTGGTGTTCAATGGTTGCTCATGGATTAAAGATTAAAAACTATTGTCTGGCAGATGGGAGAGGGAAAGAGGGGGGAGATTTCTAAGCAGCACATTTACATTCGTATATCAGCACTGTTAGGATAATCACAGAGAAAAAATAAACTGTCTCCGTTACACACTCAGGGCAATGCATCCGTTACCAGTTTTCCAGTAGCACAAACATTAAACAAGGTTTTCCCATTTTTTTTAGACGTATTTGAATTCTCGGGGACAGCTCATAGATTGTGACAGCTTTGTGCATGGTTCACACTATCTATCTCCATATCATCAGAAGACACTTTGGAGGTCTGGACCTAGAACTGCTCACTTCAGAGTTAATTGCTCTACAATATTGATATACAACAGGATATAGTCTTAAAGTAATACCAGTTAGTATGCCACAAAAAGATGTACATGCTTAACGTTGCATGAAACCTCAGGAAATGACATGATATTCGTACTTATTTCAGACTGGTGGTTTGTCATTAAAATTCAGCACTGCCACTTTAGTCATCGAAACCTTTTAATTTTATGGAGGTGTTCTAGGAAACTTCGTGCATTTCATATACGATCATGCATTTGGAAAAATTACAGAAAAGGCAGAATGTCCTATTACAAGTGCACTATGATGCTACATTTAATTAAATGCCTTTTTTTCCCCCTGCAAAAACAGAGAAAGGTGAGGCAGCAATGAAAACACCCTCTTCAATACAAAATGGTTATGACAAGCAGATTAACAATGTGTCAATGACTGCGTAGTTTTAATATAAGCAAAAAATATGCATTTGTCATGTTCTTCTGAAAAAACATTTTTCAATTCTCTGTCAAACTATGGATAAACATTCTTAATCAATATGTGATTCTTTTTTAGAATATGTGTTTCCATGGAAGCATCAGACCATATAGTCCAGTTCTGTGTTTTTCTGCTTCTGTTTGTTCAAGTGTTCTATCATCTTCGTTTTGATATTATCTGATTTCCCTATCTGCAGTCAGCCTGACAGTCCTTTCTCTCACATCGGGCTTTTCTTATCATATTACTGTATATTGATAGCACTGACTTTTAACTATGTACAGTGGACACTGTAGTCTTTATTGCCAGTGCTAGCAACTAACTGCTGATATCTCTGTTATACTGTGATGTAATGGGTTTTGATGTACACAGCAATGGAAGGAATTTACAATCCCATTTGTAGCAGGAAAAAACATATTAAATGGAATCTCAACCAGCTTGGAATGCTGTTAAATTAAAGTATACTATTGTGAAATAATAAATAAATAAGTATATATACATTCACTATAAATATGTTAAATATAGCACTTTATTTATAATGTATTATTTATAAATAAAAAAACAGCACTAAAAACATACCGTATATGCAAAACCTTTCCAAACAGGAATTTTGCATGGATGTTAAAAACATTATATTTGTCACATATCTCATTTGCTTCTTGAATGGAGTATGGGGTACATTAACTGTTACCTGTCAATGTTTACAGGAATCCTGCAGTGTTTCTTATTAGAAGAGGGGTGCAGTTTTAAAAAGACAGGGGAGAGAAGCCCTGAACATCAAGAGTTTCTTAAACCAGTGCAATGGCTGGCTATGTGTCAAGGTTAAGACCTGAGCAATCAACCATGACAACCCACCTGAGAGCTGTTTTAGGTATTGTAAAGGCAAGTCACAACTGTCAAGGTTTGGAAGGTAGTATGTTTGGTTTCCTGAAAGATTTTGATCAGTGAATCAAGAACTTGATCAGAAGAAAACTGGCAACTGACATATGCCTTGTTAGGCTGCCTTAATAATTTCTTGACTGAAAAGAAACTATAGTTATCAGGAATCAACATAAAAACAGATGTTTGATTTCAGAACTGGCTATTTGGAGTACTAGGGGGACGCAAATGCATTGTTGTGACAGACAAACTGTGATAACTTGCAGTCTGCAGAAAGTTCAATATAGCGAAAAATATCCAGGAAAACATCCCATAAAAATCTGTCCTTTTGCACACCCCTGCTGATATTACATAAACAAGGAAATGTAAAATAATACAAAAACAGCACCTAATATTAATACACATACTGCTTTGCTATGCATTCAGACCATAAGTAATTTTATGAAAACCTTCATAAGGACAAATAGGACAAAAAAGAAATCTTCTAACAGTAACTTCTGTGACCTTTGAGCTCTCCTCGCAGTGAAAAGAGATTAAGACAGTAGCTGAAACACATGCTACCTGGCTGGATCTTCTTTGGTATCATGCCATTCATGGCTGAGTGTCTGAAATCACATGCATGAGCTTGAAGAAATCAATATTGTGACACTTCTTGTCCTGTTCCACCTGTTTGTCTGTCTGTCTGTCTGTCTGTCCACCTGTCTGTTTATCTACGATTTTTCTTCCAGAATACCACCTGACTGTCAGGGGACCTGCTCAGTCCAATCCTTGTCACACTGTCAGGTGAAAGGGCTGCATGTTATTTTCATGGATACCTGGAGCAATGTTGCTCATTAAAAGGCAGAAGCAGAGGAAATGGAGCAGCATTTCATAGGGATAATCCCTGCCAGATTGCTCCGATATCAGAAGTGACATCACAAAGCCAACAAAAATTAACATCCCTAATCATCTGCCAGGCAAAACATTATTCTTCATGATCCTGATTAGCCATGCTTGCCCTCAGCTCATGGTGCAGTTCCACTTTCATCTGGGCCAAAACAGGCAGGCTTTTCTATTTTTATCAGCCCCATTTCATAGAAAGGACATGTAACATGGGATCTTGGTTCAAAAGGCATTTTACAGGGATACAACTGAAAAACAATCTGCAGAAAAACAAAGAGAAGATGTAGATGTTATAATAAGTCATGAGAACAGGCACAGAATTTACTGGTTGTGTGCATTTCCTGGAGTAACCCTGATTTAATCAACAAGACCATTATTTTAGTAATACCATCACTCTTTCAGTATGTGTTCAGCAAACATTATGGTTCCTAGGTTCAACTGTGTTGAGAGGATGAGGATTTCCACTGTGAGTCTTAAACAGGGTTTAGTAATTCACGTCTATGTGCAAGAAGTGACACAAGGCCTTCCTTCTCTTTAAGCTTGAGTCTCGCCAAGTACAGGTGCGTGCGTGTTTGTGCTCACTGTCTCCGGAAAGGCTGAGCTGAAGAGAATCCTGTCTTGTTCCTTCTTCAACCCAACAGTGATAAACTCTTTAACGTGAAGAGAAAGTGAAGTGAAGAAAGATCAATGGGAGGAGTGGGGAAGCTTGGCAGATTTAATTAATTGCTGCATATTAAAATGTTTGTTTACAGAAATGAACAGCTACAAGAGGTCTGATGTTAATTAATTTAAAGCGTACTTCCCCAGTCCCCACAATGTGTCGACAACAGCAGAGGTAGTTTCAAGGCAGGTAAGCCTACGTCTCATTGGATTTTTATCAACCGCTTTGAGGTGTGTTGGAAAGAGAGAGGCACGCTACGCAAATTAGGGTGAATGTTAACATGATTGCATATTAAGGATTCTAATTAGTATTCACAGTACTGCAAAAAGAAGAACAGACTAATATTGGAATTTCTACATTATGGAAGGGCTCTGCTCTGTGGATTATTTGCTTGTTCCTGACAACGTTTCTCAGGTTTTTTTTTTGCTTGTTGCGACTCAGGAGTTTTTAAGGTACATACGCCAAAAGATTTGCTTGATCTCATTTACGAAATATGAAACTTTTTTTAGCAATCCATATTTCATTCTTTATTATTTTCTGAAGAGAAGAACTGTTTATATTTTGAAATAAAATTCTCCTGCTCACAAAAAACAGCAACAACGCTAATACACTTTTTTACTGCTTGTTTAAGGATGAAAATAACTTTTTCAGTTATTTTCTGGAAGAACTGCTGGAAACTAAGCCTGGCGTTTTCCTATGCACATCTATCATCGTTGTCAGCCTTAAACCATCTGCTATTTCAAAATGTTAATGTGTCTCTTTTCATAAGAGAAATGTTAAAAAAAGACCAGGCAAACAGAAAGCAACAACAGCAGTAATACACAAGTCTAGCATATATCATCCATTCACTTTTCGATGAATTCGATTTATTCATTTTTCCTTTGGCAAATTGCTCGATCAGTAGAGATTAACATGAAGAGCAGAGGCCTATGTGTGATGTTCCAGTGGTCTCCAGAGGTCTGTTCTGGACAATGATGTATATAAATCCCTCTCGAGGTCAGCTGGACTCTGTCCAGAACATCACCTACAATCAATAGTAGTGGTAAACCAGGCACAACTGAGCAGACATGCAGTCTCAACTTATAAACACACACTGAGAAAACCTTATGGGCCATTGCACAGCTAAAACTGCAAGGAGAATGGCTCCAGACACACTGCCATTTTAAGGGGAAAAATACCATAAGCAGGGAATCCGCAGTTGACAAAATCCTTTTAAAGTGTCAGAAAGGGAGAACAATTTGACAGGAACATTTGGCTGTTCAAATGTTCCAGTGAGCAACATCCTTATGAAGATAAGACTTGTGAGAGGTGCTCATTGAGGTGGGGGATAAGTGTGTTAAAAAGGACGTGTATAATTATTTGGCTGCATATAGACATTATTAGGCCTACACTAACCTGACAGTGGTTAAGGACTTTGGTCCAGAAGCTTCTATGAATTAAATACAAGCATAACATTTTAAACAGCTACTGAAACATATGTTTCCCTAAATGAAAGCCTACCTCTGGTCTTGCTGTCAGAGATGGAGAGACTGCTGCTCAGGTTGGATTTTTACAGTGTGTAAAAGATTGAGTAAAGCCAAAGTGTATCCCCTGATTGTTCATAAAAATCTGCTTTGGATGCATTTGAAGAATATTTTGAAAAGTGTTGATTTACTATTAACGTAACAATGACTGCTTAATATACGTAATCATTTACCACCATGCAGTATTTGTTAACTGTATTTTTATCTTAAAATATTAATTTTAATTCTGAGAAATAAAGCAATTTCACATAACCCAGTGAAGGAAAAACAGAAGATATCCTCATAGGACTATACTGTTTTTTTAAAATTAACAGATTTACTGGATGTACTGCAGGTTTGAAAAACCAAAATATTTAAATAAAAAAAAATCCCTACTTATATTTTTATTGTGCCATGTCATTATCAAAATCTCTTAAAATAAAACAGCAGTTATTTTGAAGAAAAAAAAACAACAATTTTGAAATAGATTCTTCCAAAAAATATTTGCAGGGCCATTTGATCTTTTGCAGTTACACTTTCAGGGTTTTCAGAACCTGAATTCGCTCAGCTTGGTGGACATCAGTAAACCTGTGCCTCAAGGTGAACTAAGGCAGCACACATAAGTGGAACGTTTCACAGTCTTCATTTTTAGGAGTCTTAGCCAACGGCTGCGCTGTTTCAGTAATGGCTTTCAACATTCCTTTGAAGAAGACTTGGAGACTCAGAAGCACCTTTGTGTCTGGTTTAAGTAGGTTTTGAAGAATTGGCGTAGTCATTTTTAGCAGCACGTCTTGTCCCTCACAAACAAATGAAGCCCCAGAGCTTCAAAGTGAGATTGATATCTCCTTCTGAACTTCATACAAAATATTCTGAATATTGAGAGAGGTGCTCCCTCCCCTGGGAGCTTGGCTGCGCTTCTCCCCATTCTCCACCGAGGGAAAAAAATTGCACTGTGGATTTCTCGAGTTCATCAATATTCACTCATTCATCGCGAATCCTGGCAGCTGAAATTCCAAATTGTATTGCTGGATGGATGGCCTTGGGTTCTCCTTTGTCGCAGTAAGAATGTCTGAAATTGAGTTCAAAATTAAAATAGAACAATCCCCAATTTTTATGGACTTCAGACACAGCCATACATTTCACTTAGTGACTGAAAACTTTTCAATTTGCTCTTCAGGTCTTTAGCAGTACCCAGCCATTAAATAGGTCAAGGATGGATGTATCCCATATGTTCAGCTCTCGGAATAAAAAAAAAAGAATCTCTCTCTTTGTCAGAGGAACACACTTGTATTGATTTACAAAGTTAATGAATTAAAACAAAAATAGCAATAAAAACAGTTATGAGCTGAAAGAAAGCACTTTTCTGACATGCAGTTGTTTTAGTGTCTTTTTATGTATTAACATTACTTGATGTGATAATTCATTAATTAAAATGTGGAATAACAAAGCAAACATATTAATTAATTAATATGGCTGCAGCACATGCAAAAACATCAACATAATTGATACTGTTTTAACACCATGAAAATAGAGCACTGTGAAACCAGATTATAATCAACTGGGGAGAAGCCTTTTCCAGTAAGTTTAAAAGTCAGTGAACCCAGTAAATGTACTGATAATATCACTCTGGACAGAATTGGTCATTCTGTATTCCTCTGACCTGTTTTCATATGGGTCACAAAATCTGCAAAACTCTGTGACACAGAAGCAGTGGAACACCAATATCCATCTCTGTCAATTTCTAGACTGCTTGACAAGGCTGTATCCTACATCAAGGCAGAAAAGGAAGACATGGTTTTCTACCTAATTTCATTGCACGGGGAGGGTTAGCAGAAACCCCATCACAGTGGGAGAAATCATTTAGTTTCAGGATTAGTTAACATTTAAAACTGAGCAGATTGTGAGGGTCACTAGCTCCAGCAATGCTCAAATAAGAACATTTTCAGTAGATCTGTTTCACACTCTGTGGTTGGTATCAATACATTTTCCTTAGAGTCGCATATTCATATAATACTGACCCATAAGACATTAATACTTCTTCATTAACAGAAATAAAGCATAGAAACCGGATATTCTGCACATCAGCAGTTATGACATCATCTCACACAAAGTAAAATCTTAGAGTGTTATTCTATTCACATTGTTATTCTACTGGGACTTTCAGTTAATATGCAGGTGCTACCAGATTTAGGTAGGCTGACAGTTACCATTAACTATTTTTAGGCCAGCTTTCTGTTTTAATATAAATGAACCAGGATTCAAGCTGCAGTTTGATTTTTCTTCTGTTTTTGTTCAATTTAAAAATTAAAAATAAGTAGTAGTGCTATTAAATTAGTGCTTGTAGTACATTAAAATAATTTACTTAAAGAAACATTAACTAGGTGCTCAAAATACACCACATGAATAACAAATAAGAGTATAATGAGAGAAGCTCTAGTACATTCTGCATACAATAAATATTCTAAAAGTCTGATTAGGTGTAATCAGTTTGTATTTTGATGTATATATTATCAGAAAGCAACTCATTTTTGTCCCAAAACCTGTACAATTTCTTGGCAATGTTGAAAGAATAGAGGTAGACTGACTGTCTTCATCAGAACAAAGTTCTCATCAATGGAAATCTTAGCAAGAAATCTTTGTGTAATGTATTTGGCTCTTTGAAAATTGGTGATTATTGAACTACATCTTTAAGGATTTAATCTTGGGCAGAATACTCAATAATTGGTTTTATAATTGACAAAAACAAAGCAGGTTGTTATTCCATTAATCTTGTGTCTGATGATCTTATGCAGTTGCTGATTTAGCTACTATTAGCAGGAAAATGTTGTGAAAACTATAACTAATTTGTTTTTAATCTGAAAAGTATGTTACAAATACGTGGTGTTTTCGCAGTAAAGCACTTTTGTCTTAGGAAATTTTTACACTCTACGATGAAAGAATGTTGGAGGATTTTTTCTTGTTTTAATCAAATACATTTCAAACAGGAATTAAATCTTCCCATTTTTAGTTTCCTAACAGGAAAATATAAAAAAACTTTCCTATTATGTACTAAATTTGTATTTTCTCTTTCATGTTTTAGAATACATACAGTATGTAGACTGAAGTATGAACACTGCATTATTACACCATTTTAAAAATAAACCTTATAGAACAGCATTTCAGATTTTTAGATATGAGTCAAACATGCCACTGTCAAGCACACCGACTCCATAATAAAATGTGATAATAATATATGATAATAAGTGGTTTGAGTGAAAGTCAACAAACAGGTAATGCAACTCATTTATTCATTTTAGAGCACTTGTATTTATTTTCATTTTACTGAAGATGAATGTATTTGTGTTCAGTTACAATTGTGAAAATATGCAAAAATTCAGACTCAACAAGGTATAAGTCAAAAAAGGCAAATACATATACTAGTCAGGATTTAATCATCACACTTGAATGAAATGGAAGTCAGAAATGGTCTAACAAAACCAGGATGATCGTGAATGACAGACATCTGGTCAGGTGAATACAGTTATCATCAGCCGAAATGGTGAGACCTGTCCAATAATTGATGATTCAAATTAAATTGTCAATTCAAACATTTACCTCAGAAATTATACCACCACAAAGTGGAATTGCAAGCAAATATTACCATTTTACTGAAGATTAACAAGAAAGATTACAACTATATTCAAAACAATTATTGAAGAAAAATCACTGCGCAGAACAAGTGAAAACCGGAGACATTTCACATGAGCTGATGGTCAACGTGTGAAGTGTTGAAGGAAATACTTCAGACTGCAGTTAAGGATTCCTTTCCAGAGTTTTGCTGATCGACGACCTTCTAATCTGTCAACACACGTATCTCAGCAAAAGTAAAAATGTTGGTTGGTGTATGAAGAGAATATTCACAATTCCCAGACAAAGAGCCCCTTGAATGATCAGACGGAAAGGTAAATCAATTATAGAATTGTTACAAAAGAGCATTTTATCATAAAATGTTAATTACCAGGGGTCCTGACCTTCTTTTTGGCATTCAGTGTTCCCCCATCTGAGGACCGGGGCATGTCCAGTGTTGCCACTTAATGACGGTAACATTACACACTCACTGAACATTGTCGCGCTTTTGTCTTCATTCACATCGAAATGAAGTTCTCTGGGCCGCATTTATCAATCACCGTGGGGCTCCAGCTGTTCGCTAGTCTTTGGCCCGGCTTCAACAGCCGTGCTTACAAATTGTCTCTGAATAGCATGGAGAAAGCCCCCCTTTTTGTCACTGTCTTCCCACAAATGTTTTTCCACAGTCTCTCCCAGACACATCCTTCCCTACCTTCTGCTCCCCACGATTAAAATGAGGGTGCTTTGCATGATCATATGCAGCCACTATTCGGGAGGCTAGCCTGCCAGTCTGCTTCTCCCAGCTCTCAAATCATGCCAAGTGCAATTATATGACCAGGTTTGCCGATCACATTATACACATCATCAGGAAAGGTTCTCAGATTGTACTTTTAAATAATGCAATTTGATAGACTTCAAAAGCAGTACAGGGCTCAGTGTGTCCAGTGCAGTCTGAATTTGGCCACACCAGTGCAGCTTAAAACATTTTCCTAATGCAACCTTCCTATGCATTTCAATTTGAATACAGTACATATCCAGACAGATAACCGATTGACTCCCTTTACTTTCATGCAACCCAGGTAGGAAAATGTCCATTAATGAAGTGGGGAAACAAGACCCTTGTGACTGAAACACAGCATCCTACTGTTTTCGTAATTTTGGACTGCCTTACAGAGTGAAGAGTTCCCAAAGCTTTACGCCACATGCACTGTACTCTTACAATATGTGTTTTTTTTTGTTTCTCTACAACTCACGGTGAAGAATTGCTGCATCAGGAAAAAAATGAAAGTGTTACCATGGATAAAAGAATGCAATTGTCATGGCAGAATGAATGAATTGTACAGTTTCTCTTTTGTAACCGTTTCACAGGAAATAATTAAGATAGATGGGCAGATGAATTAGCTGTCCTCCAAGGTCAAACGCTGATTGCCTTATTACTCTATTATTTCACTGTTGTGGAACTATTACCACTGACACTTTTTCATGATATTTTGTACATCCGCAAAAAAAAAAAAGAGATACAAATTGATTGTTTGGCGGCCAAATCAGTCATAGTCATCTTCTGCGGATGGATTAATGGGTTTGATGGCTGTTGCAGGTTCAGGCAGAAAGACTGGCTGAAAACAAGAGAAATTGGCTTGGGCTCTTGGGAGCTGAATCGATGTGAGTTGCATGTAAGCTGTGTGATGTTGTTTAGAAGGAGGGAGGTAGTGAAAAAAGGTGGGTGGTGAAGTTTTACCTCTTAAAGATGATTTTTTTTTCTCACGTCTCAAAAGAAAGCGCATGTCTAGATCTGAGAGATGGTGGGTTGTCCCTTCTCATTCCCACAATCTCGGTTGCGTTATCATGAATTTAACAGGTTGACAAAGTTATTTTCCTCAAACTTAACGGAGGACTGATTTCACTTTAAGATCTGCAACCAATAAGATAAGTTTCCGATTTTGACAGCTTTTAACCCACGTCTTCTAGTCAAGTTATGAAATAAAAAGAAACAGAATGTTATTAATTATACATAGAGTACTAGTCAATATACCTATGTGTTATGAGATAGAAAATATTCTAAATGTTTTCTAATCCATTACAGAATGTTTATTTTGAATGACTGTTCTAAGTGTGGGCCATGTATATTCTCAGATCACTTTTGTTAAATTCCTTACAGAATTTCCTCATCTACTGCAGTTTCTGATGTGCCAGTCTGGGGCTTTACCTGGTCATCCAGTAAGACAGAACAACTTGAAACAGGAAACCAATATATGCTAATTTAAGTCACCCAGATCATTCAGGGAGGGCACAGATCTGAAGCTCAATTTCAAACAATCAGGAAACCTTGGAAAGGCACCAACTGTATTACTGTACATTAGAGAGCTTAATTTTTAAAATGGATGTGGTTTTAATCCCTTTGAGATTTTTTAAAATTTTATAACATCCGCTGGAAATAGTTTATAGTACTAATAAAAGTGTTAAGACCAGGAGCATCACACTGTTCCGAGCCTCTTTCATATTTTGCAAATGAAATCTGAGAAATCGTCCTCCTCTTGTTTGTTTCTGAAGGCCGACCCATGGGTTATAAGGCTACTCAGGCATCCCAGATTTTCTTTCCACCGGTACAATGTGAAATGAAAACAGCACATGTGAGTAGTTCCGTCTCGGCTTTGTAGCACTAAAGATCTCCTTTTATTGGCGTTCTGCAATGCCAGATCCAACCAAGACCTTCAGAAAACTAGTAGGTGCAAAGACGTTGTTTGCAGCTCTTTTTCAACACTGTGGGTGGAACAGGAAAGATTCCCAGAACTATAAACTATAACAAAATTTCAGAACTCATTCTGTTGAAGACAGGAACAACGTAAAAGAAACTAAAACTATTAAGCCTACCACTGTCCGCAGGCAGCAGTTCCATATGGGCGTCTGATCTCTTTTTAGCTCCCAGTCTGTGGTCCTGGGAAGGTGGAATATATTGTTAAGAATTTAGAAAGTATCAAAATAGAAGTAACAACAGATTCTTGCTTGTTTGTGTGAATTATTGTCATTCATTGCTTTCTCTACCACTACAATTTTTTTCTTAATTTCTGTGCCATTTCTCTTTCTTTTATTTGGTATTTGTACAAAGACATCATTCAAACTAATAGTATTAGCTGATGAAAAATACATTTGGGACTGATGAAAAGTCACTTGACTCTCTGTCATAAAATGGATTAGTTACGAATTGTGGAGTAACTAATTCGACACTGCCTGTGGAGTCCCAATCACAATTGGCTAGTGAGTGACATGACCAAGGCTCGAACCCAGGATTATAGCTGTGAATTTCTTGTAATTAATTGCCCAAAACTGAATGCATTAATTTAAATGTCTTGGTTAAAGTACACATTGATTGACATTATTTAAAAGAACTTCATTGACTTTTATTTAGTGGATCTTCTTATGGTCTAGGCATGGCTTAGGAAAACGTAAAAAAAGGATGATAGGGGAATCTTTGTGTCTCCAATCCCTATATGTAAGTTGTTCACATGGAATTCAAAATGGCCTATATGTCAGAATCATGTTTTAAGAAGATGAAACTTTTGAATGCATGAAGAAATGGGGTAGATGGTGATCAACAGATGTTCAGACATTGCTCCCTCTGTGACTTATCGCTGGCCATATAAACAAGATAAAGTGTTCTTTTCTGACACTATGTTGGCAACTATTTCCATGTTGGTGCAAATGTGTGGGAACGATGTGGAAAAGGTCTTTACACATACATTTAACATTCTAAATATTACTGTGTGCTTGCATTCATCCATACATTTTCTAACTGCTTCATCCAATATGGGGAGCTGAGGTCTATCCTGGCAAGTAACGGGTGCAAGGCAACAGTCCTTTGTAGGGAACACATAGACACAAACACCAACACAATCACACTATGGCCAATTTTTCCAGAAGCCAGTTAACCTACCAGTACATTTTTGGGCTGTGAAAAGAAACCAGAGCATAATAAATCATTTCTCAGAAAAAAATCATGAGCATTACTTTTGGGATGACCCTTGTATATTCATTTAACATCCTATATTTCACTGTGTCATTCAGATCCCAATGAAAGCAGTAGAGGGACAAATGTATGAATGGTTATTTGGCGTGAGAGAATGGCAGCCTGACTGTAAGGATGAGGCTGACCAAGCCACCATTCACTTTCATGAGGAATGAGCCAGGGAGCTGCTGCAAGGTTTTAAATGGGATGGTAGAAGGGGTGAGAGACAAATGCACAAATGAAAGTCTAGAAGGTGAGATGTTAATATCAGTAGGAAACTAGAAGCAGGTGTGGTTAGGATCTAACCTTACTCCTGATCTTCTGTTATAAGCTTCATTTGTGTAGAAAGGATTTCATCTGCCTTTTATCTGCACTTTTTGCATTCGTGTCTACACCCTTTTAAAATTCTTCTTTCTTCCTTGCATACCAAGTTGGTCTTGATCACAATCATCACTATCATCACAGATATTTTTATTTTGATTTTGTTTGCGAAAGATCAAGAGAAGACAATCAATACAGCATAATGTTGTATATGTGATTAACAGTACTGGAAAAACATATTGCCAAACATGAACTGCAAACTTTGTTTCATTTTTAATGTATCCCATGTGTGGAAAAGGAAGCCAATTGCTAAAACACCCTTTTATAAACTGGACAAAGACACATAAGCCTGAGCAAACATGCTCAGCATGACCACTGTGTGTACTTAAGAGCACAGCTTTGTTGGCACCAAGAGGAGCTGCATGACTGTTGGCAACAGATTAGGAAGAATTCAAAACCTTTTCCATAAAATTCAAACTAAATAACCAAGTGGTCCTGGAAGTCAGTTTGAAGCTTTGTTGTATAGTAAAAATATACAGTATGTGGTGTATGAGAAAGAAAAAGTGAAAAGTAGCATTTGGAATCTTTGTCATTGCAGGATTAGAAACCTCTATGTCTCACTCTATTATGCTAATGTGAAACCTTCACACACTTAATTGTTTTTTTCCCCTTGGGCTGAACTGTAGGACTGCTTACAAAGCATTGACAAGATAAAAATAGTTATTACTGATTTCTACTGCCTCAATGAGATCTAGGAAGCACTTTACGTTGGATGGTTTTTACTTAACAACAGTTGAAAATATCTGGTGAGTAGTTTGTTTTTGGTTCTTTTATCCTATTAGTTCGGGTATTCCTTTGCTTTCTGAGCTGTATCCAATTTTTCCAATTTGTGTTTACATTAAAGTCTATAGGACCTCTATAGCATGTTTTTCATTATACCTGTGTTTTAATAACAATTTTAAGCGTAGGTTACACGCATATTTACATTTTTTAAATCCTATTTTATAAATTGCGGTTCCTTGCTTTAGTCAGTCTTAGTTTGTCATTTTTTCAAACAGAAGCCGAAGACAAACCTTGTGCCAGGTGGAGGGGACCGAGGTCTTGCAAAACAGCACTGGGTTTACAGCACTCTGCCAGGTGAGGAAGTGAGGAAGTAAAAGAGGATGGCACACCACTTACATTTTATGGACACCTGTTAGGTTGAAAGAAACGGAAACATTTCAAGTGCAGTATCAGGAGAAATGTTTTTCCATGCTCCCATTATCACAAGCAGTGTTCTTTTTTTGTAATACGCTACTGTGTTATAAAGGCCCCTCTTTCTCATTACCCAGGAGTGGAGTCCTTTTTAATGCCCTTAATTTTTGTTCGTTTAAGGTTGCGGGAGTCTGGAACAAGTTACTCAGCCATGTTGTGGAAGTGAGCTCCCCGCTTTCTCTCAAGAAACGGCTGGATAAGATCCTCAGATCAATTATCTACCAGCAACTGAACAAGTTAGATGGACCAAACGGTCTTCTTTCCTTCGCAAGCCTTTTCTGCTCTCATATTCAGGTTTGCTGAGATGTGAGCTCTGTAGGGTTTATGGTTTTGCACCTCACAGCAGCGCACGACTGAAATGGCATTTCCAGGGAAATAGAATTGCCCTCTAACAAAACATGCAGGACAGATCAGCTAATCCCCCTTTTCAGATACTTCAATTCATTTACCCAAGGTAACTAGGCAATGTTTTGTGGTTGTTCTGTACAAGTCATACATAAATATAAACTTATCTTGAGAAGCTCTTACTAAGTTAATTTTTGGGAAGGCAGTTTTTCCTGTTCTGTTCTCTTTAAAAGCTGGTCTACACAGGAATGTCAATACTATACAGTATGTGTGTAATACACTGTAACATAGGAAATGAGGCCAGTAGGATTCTGTAACCTGTGTGCTCTGTCATAATCTTGACCCCCAGGTCTATTAAGCAACAAGACAGTGTCCTGCAAGTTTTGTCTGATATGCATTTTGTTTTACAAACACTTAGCTGATGTTCTTAAAAATAGGAAGCTCTCACTTTTTTTTATAAGGCTGCGCTGAGGCGGTGAAATACTATTTGGAACTTGTGCTTTTTCCCCTCTCTTTTGGTAAGAAACCCTGTGAAATTAATCGGCTTTCCACTGTAATTCTAAATATTTGCCGCATGTACTGATTGGGGTCAGTGCCTCAATCCTACATCAGGAAAACGAGGGCTCCCATAATGATTTATTACCAGCCCGGCCGCACATATTATTATGAAATGAGTTTATTAGTTTTAAATCTACTAGTAATGTGGTAGTGTTTTAAAACCTTCATGCAATTTTCAGGGAATCAGGCATGGGTGACGAGGGCCTGTATAAAACACTTGCTGTGAAGGTTTTATTGTACAACACCCATATATGCTTAATCTGGTTGGAGATTTCATTGCATCACAAATGTTACAGTGATAATAAAACTGAATAGAACAATAGGAATGTTTCTGGCCTTATTTCACACTTAAGGTAAGGCTTCAAGATTCGAGCAAAGAACTGTTTAAGCATTTCAGAAAAATTAAAATATATTACAAGTGGGGCCTGGGATTTTAACGAAGAGACACCTCTGAGAGAGTTGATATGGAAATATGGAATGTTATGGGCCATACCTTCAGATTTTGTTTTCAGAGGAAAAAGTGTGAAATGAGGAGAGTGAGTTTTCTCATGGAAAATGTATTCATGGTTTAATTAATTTGCAAAATGTTGCTTATCTAATTAACCTTAGGGGTTTTATTTTTTCTGCTTGCATTTATTCGTATAGGTACACATTGTAAGGTTTGAACTGCAAAGGGTAGGTTTCCAAACTGCACACTGTCTTCTGTCAGTAGGATGAAGGTTTACCAGTTTGCATTAAATGATAATCTGAAGAATGCCACTTTTTGATTCTGTCTGTTTATCATTAACATTTCCCTTTCTAACTTTTTCTCCAAGACAAATTGTAAATTATATTGCAATTACCTCTTATGGTTTTTCCTTTATTGCGTCTCTTAATGTGTGTGACACACTTCTCATTAAACTGCATTTCACCTAAGAATTTAGAGGGAGTCGCAGCAGAATTGATATGCAGTAAATAGGTTTTAACTTGCTGTTTTCTTAGTCACAGGAGGATGATAACTAAACAAGAATGTAGTTACCCAGTAATGAGAGCCAAGTGACAAATCATGGCTTTTCTCATCACATCCAACACAATGATAGTAGATTGTATTTTTTCCCTTCATTCCTTTTGATGATCAATTAAATCTTATAGGATATCCTGCTGTGTTAGCTCTGATGACTCTCATATCTAGTTCTGCACATTAAATTAACAAATGATGTACAGTACTGTGCAGTGGCTCTAGACTCACATCTGATTTCACCTGTGTAAATGGTTTCAATCTCCACTGAAATCAGGTACCATGCAATCCATCCTTTTAAAATACCCATTCTTAACTCAAACATTTTAAGAGAAAAGAATATATACAGTACACATTTTTGTATTTTATACTGGTGGTTTATACAGAAAATCAGAAAACAGTAGTTATAATTTCAGGTGTAAGATAGGACCCAGTGCAGGCGTGATTAATTTGTCCTATGGATCTTGAAAAGAAAAAATTTAAATACTGTATTTCTATTACAGCTGGTTTATATGATGCTTTCATAGCAGGCAGTATCTTTAGAGTTAGAAAAGGGTGGAGGGGAATCACCATCCTGTTACTGACTCCTCTGCGTGATTTTTAATTATAAATTGTAAAGAAATTCAATGCTTGTAAATGCTAATGGAGGCTGTGTTTTGCATTTGTATCTACTTGTGAAGTGCATCTAGATCTCGGCATATAGGGTTGAGCAGCAGAAAAATTGTATATAACTTAATGTTAAATAATCTATTGGTTCTGTTGTAATGATCTGTGAAAGTGTTATGGTGGTATAAAATGCTTGGAGTGTTTGGTCTGACCACTATTTTGATAGCCAAAAGAATATGTTGACAATCCATATAAAAAGGTATTTGTTTATTTTATTATAAACAATCTTTGCTTTACTGATAGTGATGTTCCAGGATTTAAAAGGCTTGCTTAAGCTAGCCAGTGCACACAATGAGAGAACTTAAGCAGGTTTATACTACACGGTTAAAATCACATCACAAATTCTACCCTAAATTGAAATATCTTTTCAAAACTTTTTTTTTTAAAACAACCAGGAAGTGCAATAGGCAATGAACACCTTTTGAAGCCAGGCATAACTGGAAAAATTGATGCCTCCTTTCTTGCATTTATTATTGTTCATTGTTACCAATGATGCGTGTATCTTGCCACAAAGCATGCTCAATTACGCCATAAGTTATTATACTTTTTAATTTTACTGACACTGAATTATTGCAGTTAAATTATATTGCAGCATTAAGTAAATCACACTCTTTCATACAATTCTGAAAATGTATTGTAATTAGCTTTATGCAATGATAAACGATCTTTGTAGTTAATAAGTTATTTATATAATTTTGCAAATATTTTAATCTAAGAAGACATTATGCTTCATTGGAACTACTTGCAAGTCTACATTTGTACGAAAGAAAAAAAAATGGAATTTTAAGAACGTGCATGAAAATTGAATATTAAAAGACACGTATATGTACAAAAAATGACATAACCTCATACATGTCCAAATGTAGTATTTTGCTGTTTTGTGAGAATGAGAAGCTCTGCAGATGAGATGCATTTTTAAATGAAATGCAAATTATATAGTGGTTGTACTAAGTCTCAAAGAGTAGGTACATGTTTCAGAGTGAAAAAAGAAAGATCCTGGAAACATAGAGCTCTAAATACTAATCCAGGAGCCCAAACCATCGTTTCTTCTGTTTCATACTGCTCAGTTGTTACATATAAGCTTTTGACACAAAAGCCTGATCAACTTCCAAGGCTCCTGCTTGTCAGCTGGGGAATATATAAAGATAAATGATATTATGTTAAATTCCACTTAATGACAAATTTTTAATTTTCTGAACATGGTCATTTTCTGGCTAGTGAATCAAGTGTAAGGAGCTAATTACATGAGGATCTGAGCAAAAATAACTCCTCATTTTCAAGGATAATGGAAGAGAAATGTTGTAGATTAATGGCACTATTTATCTTTTTTAAATTTCTATCTTTCTCTGGTGATAGCTGTGCTCCCCAAGGAAAATATTCATAAAATGAAATTGAAGTCGTAACTTAATAGGTTATTAAAATTTTTGAGTGCATATCACTTCTCCTTTCGCAGCGCTGTAAATTTAAATTGAAGTTTGCGGCGTTCGGAGTCACCAGCGGAGTTTTTTATGATGGCACAATAGAGGGGGAACATGCATCTTTGTCAGGAGGTATTTGCTATTCTAATTTTATGGCAGGCCAGATTATCAAAAAGGAATGTCACAGAGCGGGCTGCTGACAACACCTCAGCCTTCAGCCATGTGTTTCCATTAGGGGCTTGAGACGTCCGGGGGTTTGTTCGGCCCATTATTTTCCATTTCAGTCTTTTATCTTGATTTAAAGTGAGGGTTGCTGAATATTCTTCTCCTGTCATTTTACTCTCTTTCAGAGAACCTGAAATTCTGTACTATATGAGGTCTCAGCAGAGGGACCTGAGCTCTCCAGAGGCCGTTTGTAGATCGGTTCAAGGTGGAATAACTATCTTTAGCCTGCCTGTTTGGTAACATACAGTGAGGAATGGACAGGAGTTATAGTCGTACAGGGGCGCAGCATCAGATAGAGGTGCACTAGCAGTGCTCTCGAGGTCAGGGGGCAAATCCGCTTGTTTCCCTGAAAAGCGCAGTTCAATTTTGCCAATAACCATGCAATTATGTGGTACGTCAGATCATCGCAATTTTAGCTCACTTAGGGGGTCACCAAGAATATTTGATTTCATATTTGTCTTTCAAGGACATGGTTTTGTAGATCAAATGGCAGGATGTGACATTCCGTGTGCGAAAAAAAAAGACCTGTTTCACAGTGTTTGCAAACCTGTCAGAGAGTAAAATTCTTAATATAATTCAATGAGGGAATTATAATTACCTTAAGAAAGCATAGTGCATTTCAACTCTGCCCCTAATGAGCTGTGGGAACAGGGGAAGCAACTTTTAAACATGGCTTGTCTTTCATGTTCTGAAAGTGTTAAGACAAAATACTTTCAGGAAAAACAGTCCTCATTTTTGCACTTTAAACATGTGCTTGGTTCATGAATTTGATTCGGTTTAAGTGCTGGTCGTTTTCTGCCCCATGTGTCAGTGAAGGTAAGAGGATGAAAAACAGACACTGTAGGATGTTCATTTGAAGAAACTGGAGTGAAGGAGCAATTGCATGATGATATTCTCTCTCCTGCCCCTTAAAATCAACAGATTTTTTCCATATCTTTGGTTTGGTCATCCTTGTACAATGTTCTTGATACCGTTAATATCTCAGTAAGGTGTTAAAGGACAAAGCGGTGAGCTTTGAGAGCAGATGTCCACCAACGTAGCCATGTTTTCAACTGTAGTCAATATTTTTAAATCTGGCTTTTTCTCTTCCCCCAGAGGGCCGAGATTAATCCCATCATCCCCTCTCTCCACCAGAAATCCCCCCTACACACAACTGAGCAAACTCCATCCACAGCAGAACAGCATCAAATGTCTCAGCTCATTGCTGTGTTGAAATTAAATGAAGCCCAGGAGGAGGAGACAGGTTACAATAATATTCCCGATCATTAGAAGTGTGCCTTTTCATGTGTGTGAGTGCGTGTGGGACTTTCAAATTGGGATTGCGGGGGAAATGTTCTTATTGCAGAAGTTTGCCAAATGAAGTTGTCACTGTTCTCAGGGTTGAGCAATGCTCAGTGACGTGCATTTGCTTTTCTAATGATTCACATAGAGCAGAAAACACTGTGGTCCCAGAGGAAGGTGGTTTTCATTGGGAAAAAAAATTATTCTGTTTTTGTATCGATAGGCTTTTTAATCTCGCCTCAGCATAGTGCTGTAATGTTAATTCTGTTCCTTACTACAGCTGCACTGCCACCTCAATAGTGTCTTTAAAGCCTCTATTGATATTCCCTAGTGTCCCATCTTGTGTAGTTCAGTAATGGCCAATTACTGATAGCTGATTGGCCTCATTGTGACATCAACATTGAGGTGAGTCTATCTCCAAAGGCCCCCTAACACTGCTGGCAAGGCAACCCATAGCATCACAGGATCCACAAACAACATAACCTCCAACTAAAACTAAAAAATCGCTGTCAGCTGGCTTCGCCAAGATAATAATATTAGTTACAGTCTGAGAGACTGTTATGTGCAGGTCTCCTGTTGGTTTGAAATTAATAACATTTTGTTCCCCCATTTCAAAACGTACAGCGTGCAAATTTATCATTTCAGAGGCACGGGCCTCTGTAACATCCCCTCAAGGATTTTTTCTTTTTTCAATTTCTACTTAGAAATTCTGCATGCTCAAAACCTTAAAGTATAACATATTGGAACGCTCAGACAATCCTGACCTGTTTATGCGCGTAAACTTGATAGGCTGTCAGGCCCCCAGCGAGCAGGCCAGGAATGAAGCGAGCTATCCTTTAAACTGGTGGGGTGATATTTGCAGATAATAAAAGAAATAAATCAGACAATAGGGCTGAATATTTCATTTGTTATCCATATTCCTTATGGGCAAAAAATGATACAGAAATGTAAAAACAGCAATTTCCCTTTTGCCCCTACTGGAATTGTAACATTTGTGTTGCTGTTTTCATGTCAAAAGACAAACTGTGTCTTTGCCTTGTGCCTTATGGGGTATTAATCTAACAGGCAGGTTCCATTTCTTGTTTTAATATTGTGGTGTCTTAATTCAGTCAAGCCTGGTGGTCTACCTCTGTTAAGTGTATTAGAAATGGGTGTCACAGTAGTGGTGGTGGGTTACAGTATTATGCCGGACACAATAACCAGTGATTACCACATAATGACCTTCATTCAGTGTCTCTTTTCTGGCTCTCCTCTGAAACAATTTTCCAGTAGCTGAAGAGTTCTAATAGTCTGAAGGAAATGAGCTAGCTAAGTGATTAGAAGAGAGGGTTGCAGTCATTTGGACCCTAGAAATGGACTATCTTAAATGTGCAGAGGAAAGTATGTTCCTGGCATAAATCCCAAGGAAATTATTGGCACAAAGGAACCTATTTTTGAACTGATAACATGATTCTTATAATGTGAACTTAATCAGCAGCTCCCAGATGAGGCTTGTGATATTTCAATAATTGGAAAGTAAAATTAAAAAGGGGCACTGAACATTACCAATATTATACCCTAAATTAAAGATCTCTGCCATGACTAATTGCCACATCCAATACCATGCCACATAGTGCGATGGTGTATATATGTGTCTACTAGGAATGATCTTCTTTGTAATATTCTTATGCATATATCAGCTTTGAAATGGTAGCATCTAGGTGGTCTTTAAGAACTCTTCAGGATCCTGATATTGCAGCTCGGACTGTATAGTTCTGAACTGCAATTATTCATGTTTCATCAAAGAAGGAAACCACAAACAATATTGTACCATAAGCAGTTATAGAACTGGTGGCTGTGTACCATATCTTTACCACTTCTCTGAATTCCCTAGTTGCTGTACTTGGATGTTGCTCTGCGCTCTGCTGACCAGGAGAGATCAGAGAAACACATATGAACCCTCTGTACACAAGCTCCTTTTCCTCCTGTGGTTCAGACATGGTAGAACTTAGATCCCAGACTGAGGATAAGCATGGCACCCAGTTGAAGGCAGTTCAGGTTTTCGATCTAAAACTTTCTCTATTTAAGGTAAGGTTGCAAAAGGGTGCAATTTCCTGGAAGTTACCAACCTCTGTTAGTGAGCAGCAGAGTCCCATGATATCAGGACATCTCAAACAGGGAAGGTGTTTTAAGATGCCTGCAAATCAGGACAACAACGATTAGGATGACATCATTAGTGGAGCGCCGCAGGGATCTTTATAAGGACCACTGCTCTTCTTAATTTATATCAGGTATCTAGATTCTGGAACAGTCAATAAACTAGTCATGTCTGCCGGTGAGACCAAATTAGGACTGGCAAACACTTTACATGCTGCACATGAGATTCAAGAAGATTTAGATACCAGTTACCAATGAGCAAACACACGGCAGATTATGTTTAATGTAGATAATCATAGGATATTGTATGCAGGTAGTAAAAACATTAATTATAAATGCAAAATGGGAAATCCTGTGTAAGACCAGGCCACTTTGAAAAAGACCTTGGTGTTTATGTTGAAGTTATTTATATCTTCTAGTAGGGGATGCAATTAAAATGGAAACCACAAAAAGGAACTGAACCTTTTTAGTCATGAACAGAGCACACTATGAGGAGATCTGATGCAAACTACAAAGTCAATCCTGCCAATTTCAACTGAATGAACACTGAAACACAAACCAGCAGTCTAAATTGAATGGAAGTGACTTTAAAACCGAGAACGTTAGGCACTTCTTGATTTAAAAAAAATGGTGATCTGGAACAAGCTACCCAATCATGACATTAAAGTTGATACTAACTACCACATGGGAGAGATGGGCCGAAAGGCCTCCTGTTGTTTATAACTGTTGATATGGTGGTTTGTATTATAACTAAAGTATACAAGATACTGCTGCTCTGGACTCCATTTTATAATCAAGCCAAACTGTGCACTTTGTTGAAGGATGGTGCCTACAAGTGAAAAAATTACTCTGTTCTGTGCCTGAAATAGTTTATTTAACCACCTTATTCAACTGACAAACATGTTTCCATTTCCAACAATTACAAATGGGTACTGGACCTATTTCCCTTGAGCAAAGAACTTCATTCAGGCTATTTGTCAAAGCACCTTGAGTGAAGTTCTTTGCTCAAGGGAAAAACAGGAGGAGCACCCCCACCTGGGTCCCACCTGGGGAGTCCAGAGCCCCTGTCCATTACTACTCACTGTGGCCTCTGGGATACTGTAGTACACACACATTTAGCTTAAGTTGAATTTTTTACCAGAACATGTCACAACTTTTTGAATCACCGGTGACAAGCAGGTGACACTTTGCCACTGAACGTGGTCACATTAACCCAACTAGCCCAGGTCTTCCCAGCTAACTGCTTTACACCCTGTCCTCGGAGACCCACACTAGTGTTCATTGCTCGAGGTGAAGGGTCTCCTGGCCAGAGGTTTTGAGACATGCAAACTTTTTATCATTTAATAGAAAAACTCAATTTCTGAGAAATAAATGACCTTTCCATTCCACTGTCATTAGTCACAGTTTGCAAGTTTCAAAATTTCAGCAGTTATTAGAGATCTTTGTGTCTTTTCATGGGACTGTAGAACCCTCTATCTGATGAGAGCAGTGCAGCAAAGGTAACAATGTCACATGTGCTTGTTTAAACTCTGCTAGACTGACTCTCCTGCCAATTTGGAGAAGCTTCAATAAGTGTAGTCAGCAAGTTGTCAGACAAAACTGACTGTGCTTCTGTCAATAGTTTGTTATAAGGCTTTTAAGGGTGATAGAAAATGAGGTTGAATACCTGAAAACCAAAGCAGTAGTCAGTACATCTCATGTTTAATTTTCCAAACCACACATCTGTGTTGAACTTAAGATGCACTTCAATTTATAGGCTGTGGTATGAGTCCATTTTCCCCTTTTCTAGTGTGCTTTTGTTAATTATTTTATTGTTTTTCTATGTTATGGTAAAAAAGTATGAGACATAGAAATACAAATGAGACCTTAACATCTTTATCGTGTGGTGCATTGCCCAGTATATATTGAATACAAGTTTACAAATTTGTAATAAATGTTATTTGGTTGTATGTAAACAGAGTCATTTCACCCTAGTTACCTTGAACGGGGTTAAATTGTGTTTGTGTTTATACTAGAGTTACTTTAAGATGTACATTTCTAAAAATGCTGTATTTGTGCAAGGAGTTTAAGAAGGAGAGCTTCTTCTGTGATATATATATACACAATGAAACTACTCTGAACTGAGGTGTATTTGAACTTCTTTGTGATGTGTTTTAAATGACTGATTTTTTACCTACGGAAGTAAGAATAGTGCGATTTATCAAGCACCGCTGCGATTCCATCAGTGGTAGCGTGCTAAGTCGGATTGAAAACAGCTGAAGGACGGTGACACACAAGGTTAATTTAAACAAATGCATTTGTCAGATTTCCTACAGTAAATGCCAAAATAAAATTAAGAGGGAATCATCTGATCTTTAATGTAAAACTTTAGCCTTTTGTTTTAGTCCTTTGCCAGGCCAGCTGACTCTAATGTATTGTCAGCTCCCCAGCCTCCATCCCTCGTTAGAAAGAAATTAAAAGCCACTCAATTTCGCCTAATATTCCTCTGTAGAATGTCTTCTCCACCTGTGACGAAGACATTCACAATAATGCCACTTTTGCAGTAAAGGCTGTTAAGTGGCCTCCATTAATATGGAATGAGTGCTTTGCTTGTATCTGTGCTGCTCTCTTGATTATTAATGATGGTCAGACATAACAGCGCACTGGTAATTCGTTAGTAGCATGTGTGCTGGGAGGCCGGCCACGTCACACCCTCGGGTCCCACAAATTTTACACTTGTAATTTCACGCCTTTGATTATTATCGCAAGTTGCGTCTCTGAGCTGGGATCCTCCACCCCTCCATTTTGTCCCCCCAGATGAACGAGCGTTTGAACTTTTATTTTTTCCCCCCTTCATCTTTATTTTTTAATGTCCACCCTCCCTGGACCAGTAATGTGCTTCCTCATTCCTTCTTCTCCCATTTTCGGTTAATTCGCTACCATCTGCCTTAGCATCTGTTTGAGAAGCAAAAAAAAAATGCTCACAATGAAAAAAAAAAGTCACTCTTTTTTTCTCTTTCTCGTTCTGCGCTTTGCGCTCACTTTTCCTGCTAGTTCCACGCCAGCCACAGTATCTTCTCCCGTCTTTGTCTCCAGCTCTGCCCCACCCCTTTCCGCTTTGCCCTCTCGCAGAAGCTCCCCAGACCCTTTTTAAACCTAATGCTACATGTAAACCTGCCGCCTGCTTCCTCTCCTGTCCACAGCAGCCCGAGAAGAGGAGGGTCACATCCTTTCCATGTCCGACTGCTTAGTTAATAACCACTGTCAACAGGAGAGCACAAAAGATCAGAAAAGTGCAATTGTGCTTCTTGGACAATAGCAGGGAGCTTTCATAAGGACAGGCCCAGAAAGGGACATTCACTCCCCCCCTCTCTCCTTCTTTGAGGGTTGCCGACAATAGCCGGGCCTGCTGCATTGCTAGCCTGAGCCACAGGATCACCACGATCAGCCTGCAGATTACAGAAATTCTTTGGCAGGGCCAGGGTTGCTGCGGAGAGCCCGGGCCCTCCCGTCCCTCAGAGGCTGGAGTGCCGCCTCAGGCTCCCCCTTTTCTCTCACTCTCTTTTTTTTTTTTATTGTGTTCACACGTTTGACAGACACGGAGCCTATAATAATCTCTTCCCCACGGGGACCAGCACCATTTGTTTAGCAGACCCTACAAACTGTTTCGACCCCTTTTTCTTCACCGTCCTCATTGCGGTGGCGTAGCAGTGTCATTTAATTAATTCAGCCCTGCTTTTCATCTTCACTTCCTGTTAATTGTTTGATTCTTTTATTTAAATCCCGGATTAAAAAGTCAATGGTTCCATTGGCAATACTATGTACTACACTTGAGCAAGAGGAGAAAAAAACCCACTTTAACACTTTACTTTGTCCTTTAATTATATTGGGAATGTATATATTTTTTAAATTGCCACGACCTATTTTTTAGAATGATAGCATTGACATGGGTCTTTCATTTTCTGGGTTGCTGTTAAGTGGGTGGTATATGGCATGAAGCTAATAAAAACCTGAATAAAATACATTTGATTAGGAGTGAAAGGATTAGCTGGATAATGCTTTAATATAACTTTAATTAGTTACATATGATTTCATTTTGAATTACAAATTTCAGTGTATTTCCACTGCATTCATTAATTTTGAACTCTGTTTAATCTGCATCCCAGAGGAGAAGTGCTTATATGCACAGCTCATGTTTCCATGTCTGGTGTCCTCTGCACCAAATAAATTGGTATAAGAGCAGGGGCAGTTCTGCTATTAGGTCTGGGGAACCTTGGGCTACCCCACTTTAAAAAATCTATTTTTTGTAGACTGTATAGATGCCCGCGACAATCTGTGTTGATTTTAATTCTTTCCCATAAAACACTGACACGTTCAATAGGCAGGATCAGCTACATTAGTGGCTTCAGAGATAACTGCCACAAGAGCAAACACCAAAGCACAGCACACCAAACTATTCGCCATGGCCCCACTCATTACATGCCATTACATGCCATACCTCCCAGATGCTTAGTGCTGCAGCCGCCCATGTATAGGAGAAAGAGCCAGGGAGTTTAAACAAGCTGACAACAACAACAATCAAAGTTTCGTCACATTTAGTTAAAAAATTTCCCCCTCTTGAGGAAGCTGTAGTCACAAGTATGAACTGTAAAATCTGAATCTAAAGACGTGTTTCATGAAAGGATACCTGTTTCCCAGACATTGGACTGAATTCCCAGTAGTTACTGGGAATGTAACCTAAGACCTTGTAGACATTAGAGAAAAACTACCTCTGAAATCTCTTACCACAATCTCCATATAACAGTGGTTTCTTGTACAATTAGGATTTTTACTGCTGTATTTTGACAGTTAGCTATATATGACCTTTGATGGTTGGTTAGTTAGCCAGTGATAATGAAGACAGCCAGCAGACCAATTCAGGAGTAATAAGTCTGCTGGAAAAACTTGCACAGTGCATCTTTATTAGGACAGTAGCCACCTGGTTCTTTATTTTTGTGCATTTTCATTTATTTTACATATACACTATTTCAAATAATATTTAGTGTAAAATAAAAGTCAAATGCTTGTTGTGTGTGGTTTCCTTTGTCTAGAAATACAGTAGATGAATACACACTCCCGTCATTAAGGGGGTATGGTGTATAAGATATTTTTTATTACTTTTTTTAAATGTATCGATTTATAACCTTCCTTAAAATTAACCCTAAAAATTAGTTTTTCAGTGCAGACAGAAGTTCAAAGATACTGAAAGTAACAAAGTAAACGAGAACAGTAGCATACAATCTCACAAATCGATTTACTCTGCTGTCGAACGGGTTTTTATAGTTTTGTGGAAGACAGCATGAGGACATATGTCGAATTTGGACATAAATTTTGCCAATATTTACGATTATTTAGGAACCTGTCTGATTCGTTTAAAAAATATGCTTTATCTGACGAGCACATTTCAATGTAAATATATCTGCGCATTTTTCTTAAAGTATGTACAGTATAATACTGGTAGTCATTGCCAGCTCCACATTTTCCCTACAGCATTAATAGATATAAAATCTAATTTATCACACTATACTCTATAAACATATATGTACCGGTACTAAATAATGAAACCTGGAAACCATATTGATCAACCCATCACGATTGGTCAGTTTTCAGTACATTACAATAAAAGTAGTCATATCATTTAGTGCGTGTGTGTGAAAATAATGTATATACATATGCGTATGTGTAGATTGCCTTTGTTATTCACTATCTCTTTTTCTGTATAAAATCGAGCCCTTGAAAAACTATAATTTGCTCGGCTTACATTTGCGCGTTATTTTCCCCGGAGCCCTCCAGTATCTCTACAGGGAGCACTTTACTGATAACTTGCCGCATTACACGCTAACTTTTCGGCAAAGGCAATGTGTTTCCTTTCTTTATGGTCCAGGCTCCTAATGGTTATCTGGAAGCGCTGCCCCTGGCAATCATGTAGCAAATAAATAGAAGCTGACACAGTAATTTACTCAAATCTTCTCTACAGTTTTGCACCATTTTCCTCCAGAGATTACCCCTGTAACAACAATTATTTCAAATGTCATTGATTCCTGCCTGCAGGCTACAGACAAATGAACATTAAATCTATTAACACAGAAAAAATTAAAATGTTTACTTTTTTATCCAGCAAAGGTGAGCTGTAATGGACAACAGAGAGTTGTGTTGCTCGATTATTCCCTTCTTAGATGAGAAATAAAAATAAGCAGGGTTTAATGTTCTTCCAAATTACTATTAACCTTTATCTAAGAGGGGCAATAGCTCTCATTTAGGAGGAAGAATCAGTGGAGGATACAGCATCCCTTTCACTAGATGCTTGTCAATTTAATGCAAAAACAAAGATAAAAAGACAGCCACCCTGATCAGATCTTCTTCCTTGCTGAATAATGTTTTCACATTAAAAGGAGCGAATTGCATTCAAAGTGCAGTGTGCCTGCCACTGTGCTGGAAAGGCACCATCCAGTTGTACTTACAGTAGATTTGGATGGATAAATATTTGAATAGGTAGTTTTATTGCATTAAAAAAATATTTTACAATTAAGTTTGCTGCTATAATGTGTAACCCAAATATTAGCACCCTGGTATGTATCGCAACAGCGACTTTATCAGGAAAACATTTTATTGTGTCTATATCAATGAAGCATAGGAATTAATATTAATTAAATCTTGCCAACGCTGAAGGGGTCAGCGCCATCTAAGCAGACTACTAATTCTGCCTTGCACATCTATAAAATCAAGTCAGCAGCCACAGATAGATGTTTTTGCACTTATTAGGGCTCATTAGCGTGGCATAAATGATTTTGACCACACAGGTATGTGTTTTACAAGGAATATCTTTCGGGCTGATGGTGTGTTATGAGATCATACAGTTGCCTTGCAGTCATGACTTCTAATTCCCCATTGAAACTGCTAAAGCTAACTTATATTCATTCCCATAATTCATAAAAACTACATGCTCTTAAAACATGGCATGGACCTAAAATACCTTCCTAGGTAGATGCATTTTTCTATATCTATCTCTATATCTACAGTATATCTATAAATATTTCTCTATTCTGCTATTTCTTAACACATACAGTATGTACAGTAGCTGACTATGCCACCTCCTGTCAAAAGAGGTGCAAAGACACCACACCCTGCTCAGGCTATACAGTAGGAGCTCTCCATTCGAACCATGGGCAAGCACACAACAGGTAAGTTTGCTCTTTTCTTTTACTTTACTAACCACCTATCTATGAGAGACAGGGAAGTGTACAGAACACTTCCTTAAAGTAAAGAAACATCAAACCAAACAAAATGACAGTGTCCAATAATGGAAAAAACAAAAACAAACATCTGGCCTTTGTTAACTGTCTGGGCCAAGATACAGTATCTAAAAGGTTACAGTAAATCACAATAATACCCATAGCCACAGGAAGAAAAAACAAGTGTAGAGAATGAAAAACATTCCCCACAAATAACCACGAGATGATCCCCACATCAAAAAGAAACTGGCTGAGGGAGCACGCTCATGCACGGCGGCACAGTTTGGTCTCTCTTAGTCACTTGCACAGCCCTGTGTCACAGACGTCCAAAGGGACTAACCGTGGGGAGCAGGAGAGCAGAAAAAGACCCATATGCATAGCGGCGAGACAGGAAAAAGGCCCGGGCTCATTAGTGCAAAGAGTTCAGGAATGCCATATAGAAACCTATGCCCTCGGGGAGCGGACGTGGGGCACCCTGGTGCTAGGCGGGTCTCAGGACATCCGAACATCAATGCTGAGCCAGGACAGAGTGCAAGACCCGGAAATATATAGCCCAAGGAAGAGAGGGACAGGAAGGACAGCTGACCGGAAACTAGGGACAGGACAGAGAAGGAGCGCCCTCTGGCTGCAGAGGGCGTGACACCCTGACTCCCATGGTTACGCCACGCTATGCTTTACACTCCCTCCAGAGGGCGCCACTGCCAGTGTCCAAGCAGAGTGGGCATATCAGATCCTGGCAGCATTGATGCATAGACCTGATCAGTTGATCAGTCTCGGCTATGGGATGTTCTGCCACTTTTTCTATGCAGATCTTCTGTCGTCACTGGTATTAGCAATTTGGTTCCACAGATTTTCTCTTGGATGCAGGCTGGGAGAAAGCCCTGGTCACTGCAAGAACTCCACAAGAGCTTCCTTGATGTCCTGCCATTGTAATCTCAGATTTAATGGTCTTGCATTAGCCTGCTGGAAAATCAACACTTCCAGATTGGCTTGAAGGAAGAGAAAAGTAGGTAGCAAAAAGTTTATTCCGTGCTAAAAGGAAAAAAAGAGACAATATTTCAGCTGTGGAGCCTTCTTCAGATTCGAGAGCAGTAAGGTTCCCCTCTATCTACACAAAAAGGCTTCCTTGAGTTCAATAAGTTTGCTTTCCACATCATCTCACATCCAGTGCCCCGCCAGGTGGTTTGAACAACACAACAAGCAGCACAATGTTCATCACAACATTTCCACACATGTAGTCTTCCATCAGGTCTCCCCAAGGCAAAACAACACGTACCTGTGAATAAACCTCTAGCCCACAGACAATGACAATTTTGTCTCTCAGTTACCCATGAGTGGCCTCCAAGCATGTACATCATTTGTGATCTACAGTCTTTCTGCTGTTATGCTAGTTACAGTATTTCTTCCAGGAATTTCTCTTGCTTTAGCCTGAAAATGATTATTCAGATGCGATGATACTGGACTGCTGTGGGGACCATCTACCTACCAGAACACTGGAAGTCCCTCAGAAAGCTGGCTTTCTGTTTTCTCTGGACACGTCTGCTAGCTGAAGTTGAAGTAGAGAATCAAATTCTCCAAGCAGCTTCCCTCAAGACATGCCTCCTTCAGTTATTCCAATAGCAACCAAGCAATCCTCTACCCAAGCAGGCAATGGTCTTGTCTTTTGTTGCTCTTTTATTAATTCATCTGTCTTTTTGAACAGCTGTTTACAAAGATTCTTCATCAACTCAACTTTTACTGTGGCTCAAATACTAAAACAATGAGCACCTGGTGCTTTCATCGAATCACATGACTTGATCTCAGTGTTTTGTTATCCAAAATAATAATTCTCCTCAAACCAAAATGAAACTAGGTGCTTACTGTTTCAAGTGTAATGTATTAGCTCTTGTGTACCCCAAGAGGTTTTGAAGTAGAACATAGATTTATGTTTTAAGGGTGAATCAGAGCATTTCCACAGACAATTAGTTTTTTAGTCCATGCTTTAAACATTTTTCCATTTTCGCTTTTGTTTTTCTTGTGTCTGTAGGGAGGCTTGCCTTGCGAGCTTTGTGTCCCTAATTTCCTCTGCTCTCATTGTGTTGTGTGCTGTGGAGTTCTGTAGAGCTGTCTCTGAAGTCATGTCTCAGAGGCACGGCCAGTGTCTGTTACTAGTTCCACATGACCTCTCTCACCTCTGCTAACCTCTCCCTGGGCCAGTTCAGTGTTGAACTCCAGTAGGAAATATAATAAAGATATTTTAGTTTTAACTGTGAAGCACTTACTCTGTGTTAGGTTGTTATTAGATAATTCTAAACACCAATTTCAAATGGCACAGATAGCGGATTTCACAATTGTTTAGAAATGTACCCTCTCCAGTTAGGGTAAGCTTTTAGTGTGTAATTGTGTCCAACACAACTAAGATAAAATCACACAAAGGCATGCATTCAAACAATACATTCAGTTTCTCTTACTTAGAAGGCCAGTTCATTTATTCTACCCACTTTCCAGTTGGATAGAAATCTCCTCTAGCAGTATTCTCGTCCATCACTCTTATCATTTCCCTCTTCACACCATACGTATGTGATACCTTTGGCCCAATAATAATAAATTCAATCTAGTCTCTGTGATTTGGACCACTGACCACTAGGAACTGGTCAAAGAGCAGCAGAGCTCATGTCACCTTAGCCCTCTGTTCTACTCGGAAAGATTATTGCCAGTAAAAAAAAAAAATTTCCTTTTGGATGTGTGCCAGTATGTCTCAGATCCCGTTAAGAGCTTTCTGGGATGTACTAATGCTATTCAACAGACACAAGTAAGTATTAGAAGCCATGGTTTTTTAAAAAGCTGTCATAGATTAATTATTTTTCAGAAAACTGTAAAATGTATCCGTAAGTCTGTCTCCTTTATGTCATATTTCTAAGTTTGTCACTATATGCTTAGCCTACTTCAATGTAATTTAAGCTCACTGCTGCCTAGTAGGCAAGATGGCATGCAGACTGCTGTGCAAATACAGAAAGTGGACATTTGTTGCAGTTTTTGTTGTGAGGCTTTAACCTACTTATGTAAAAATGTTTAAAAAGCTTTGATTTCCCTGGATTTTAAAATACAGATAGTATTTAAGGAATTTATCTCTACAGCAATTAAATCTGTTCATCTAAAGAGCAGATTAGATTTTGAAGGGATAGATAAGGCATATATTTCATTTTTAGATCAAGATTTCTTCTTTAGTATTACTTAAGTTGTTTTCCTTATCAGATTATTTGCCAAGACAACGTGACATGTTTTAGTTCATAATGCTCCTTCATAATGCCCTATGTATATTTAATAAACCCTCACAAATTCTTGTTGTGTGCATATTGTGTGTGTACAGAGACTGTTTATAGACAGTGTAAATTTTGATTTGGAATGTCTTACATACTGTATACTTTATTGAAAAGCCTCTTATAACTTCATTTGACATAACAGAGACTGTGTAACATTGATTTATCTGCTATCCAGGACTGGTCTACCGCTTTTCAAATTTAGGAAAGGTATACAAAAAATCACTCCCTGTATCAAAAAGGTACACCCTGCTGCTCGTTTCCATTTTAATTGTAAAACTGATAAGCACTAAACACTTCTAAAAGTAAATGACTTCTGAGTAATTACTATCTATTACCTCTGTCCTCAAGGGAGCAGTTCAGGGAGCCCAGATGGCTACCAAAATAGGATTTAGGAGGAAAATTGAAGACATTATTCACAGTAGCATTATCAATTACCTGAATATCAATTGCAATAAAGTTAAATTTGAAAAAGGTTGCTGGGAATCACCATTACACTGAAAGCATGGGCATTTCAGCTTCTAATGATAATTAGAATTAAAGATATTAGTTAGGTGTCAGCCATCTTTTTTTTAGGCGAATTGCTTTCTCCTGTTTTAAAAGTGCGTGTGGGAGGTGCTACTATACATTCAGGCCTCAAGTAGAATGACTGAATTATGATGCACATTACAAATAAAAAGGGATATCAAGGGTAATGTATGTATCATTTACAACCTGAGTTGGGTGAGCAATTGTGACTCCTATACATTGGGTTTACATTTTTTAATCGAAAGTGATGAGCATATCATTGACTCTCACGCATTAGCATGTTATGGTAGATGAAATAATATGCGTTATTCAGATAATGCGTTAGACAGCTCATTGCTGGGTTCATAAAGGATAATAAAAAAGCACTTGAGTCAATACATGAATCTCTCGTGCACTCTGCATGTTGACTGCAGTTCATTTGTGTAGTTTTAGTATTCTTCCAACTCCGCTCTTGAGATTACAGCTCAAGTACTGACAGCTTTCAGCTTCAGTGGGACACAGCCTCCCTCACTGAGATGGGCTCCACCTCTTGTCGCAACGAAGAACCAACAGACTTGAAATGTTCAAGGCTTGAATGACTAAATTGCCAGTTCAGAGTTTTTGAATGTCATCATAATGCTTATAATGAACAAAACTCGGGAGGTGCCATTAAACCATATTAATTTCCTGAATATATTGCTGGATGTTTGGTTTTAATTATGGAATGGTGAGTTTGCAGTGATTGATATCAGGTGAGCCTTAATAGTGGTTGAATTAGGCTTATTGTGTGTGTGTGTGATTTCCAGAATGTTAAGGTTCTACTAATGCATTAAAATGAGACCTGTATTTGTATGGGCATTTGTATGGGCATCAGATTTAGCGTCAAAGTCCTTTTTTACTTTGTAGATCTTGCCTCTATAGGCCGTTTTATACTATATTCAAGAATGGCACATTTTCTTAAATAAAAGGATACATTTTCAAATACCGACATTTAGAAACTGTGTTAGAAAAACAAGTATGTGCAACTTTATGTCACACTAGACATTTGTGATTCAATATTGCCACACTGTTGCAACTCTATTAACAGCTCTAACTGTAATGATCTTGACATTATGGTGCTGCACCAGCTTTATTGCCTGCTAAAATAATTATATATACACCCAGTAGGCCTTGAAGTCTAAGAGGAAATAATATCCAATAGATATTCAAATGATAAAAAGGAAACAAGAATACATAGAAGCCAAAACTTACAATTGGCTACTGTAACAAAATTTCATTATTGTCACATAAGATATTCATAAATGCCTTTGTAAGAGTGGCTGTTCTCTGCATTTTCTTTTTTTGAGAGTTTCCCCAATTAGAATGCCTAAAGGAACCTAACACAGAATTTTGACCAGCGCCAGTAAAAGATCCAATCACTTTCCTTCTGTTATTGTGCTTCCCGAAAGCTTTCGCTCCACAGACTTACTACTCTCTACCACTGCCTGCACCTTTCTGTGACCGACTCTCTGCCCTCCACCCTTCCAATATGTCTTTAAGACAGCAGGCAGTTCTTATTCACGGGAAGTTCAGTCATCTGTAGAAGAGTCAGTTTTTTATTCATATTTTCATTCCACATTTCCAGAGTCATTCGTAGTTTTCCAACTTTTCATAGATTATGATTATAATATATTAATATGCTATCATCTGCACAATGCGGACTCCAACCCAGTTTCTCTTCATATGGATATGGCTTCTCCATGGGCAGCCTTCCCAAAGAGAGGAGTAAGAAATCTTTGTCAGTAGACATGTCTCGGCAAGTGTGATAGGGCAGCTGAATGGGTAGACAGAGAATTTCTGCAGGGGGTCTGAGAGGAGGTTAATGCACTTTTCTTATACTTGTAACCTCTTCTCACTCTGGATCACATAGGTCAAAACTACATGACTGATCACCATATCTTGAGTTTTTATACAGAAGGCTCCAACCACGAGTTATCACAAGAAGCTATATTCTGAACAGCTGCACCTTTTAACAAATTATTTAAGCGTCTGTGATGAAAAGTCATGAATATATATATATATCATACATCACTTTGAGTTTTTACATTTTTTGTTGTTGAAACCAAGTCTTTAGATGGGATTTACTTTAGAATGTGCTACAGTATATGACAGAAGTGTTTAAATTTCTGCAGTGACAGAAAGTTTACATGATTATACTTGCTATGAGACCTTATGCATTTATTGCCTGTAGAATCTGCCATCTTAATCACAATTCTTCTTTTTTCTATCAAAGCTGTAAAGCTTTTTTAACATAATTAAAGTGCTTGCTGTGTAAATGAAAAATTCTGAAGCTCCCGTGACAGTGATATATTCTACATAGATCATCCTCTGTGATTTTGACTTGCTAATTAATCAACATTATTTATGCAGAAAAACTTTCTAATGAATAAATTGCTTCAGCTACCAAGGCAGCTTCATTGAGACAAAATTCTTTTAAATTTCTTGTAAATTTAGTTTTGTATATTTTGTTGTAAGAAAGACTTTAACAGTTTCATTATAATTGCTTACAAATTGGCTTCACTACTTTGTGTGTGATTAATAATCTTTGAAATCAGAGAGTAAATAATTAATTCATTTTAATTTGTGGCTAATTAATAACCAATCCTCCCACTACTCCATGACCAAATTTTTTATGTCTTGTTGTTTATTTGGTGAGAGTAGACTGAGAGACAACTGTTTCATAGTATTTCAATAAAATTCTTTCTGTTACAGAAGCTAGATACATCAGTTCTGTTTCAGTACAAAATTATGTCCATATCAATTAATAATGCTTCAGCATTTTTATCATGTCTTCAAAATATTACTCTAATTACTGTCATCATTGTAGTCTTAGATACAGTAACATCTCTTGCAGCAGTCATGAGATACTGTAATTGTAATGCCTGAACGTTTTTGACAACCCCAGAGCCCTTCATTTGTAGAGGGCATACTGTGCATTAATACAAATTCTTAAATTAACCTGAGCCAGAGGCACTGCATTTGGTAGAAATTAAAACCTAGTTACAAAAATAGAATTGACAAAATCTCTGAGTAAATCGAATGCTTGGTGAAAGCTAATTAGCTCATGAAGGTCCTACTGGTTGTTTCAGTTCTTCTGCTACACAATACCAAAGACCAGAGGGCACTGGATTTAGGGAAGAATATTGGAAAAATGTAGGTTATTGTCAAAGTGATAGACGCATGCAACAGGTCTGGATGTTGGTTAAGAGGGAAAGATTGTACCAGCTTAGTCCTTTACACGTGCAACTCGTACAGTGTTATTAGCATTCTTTTTGCTTTTCGGGAAATTTGCATGAACAAGTATAACAAAAGCCAAATATTATACAATTTGGTCCATTGTCATTCATATTCACCACTTTCTTTTGCTCATGTGCTACTTTTGGCTCATCTACGTGAAATGGCAGCATATATACAGTACATGTACACAGGCAAGAACCACTTGTATCATAGCCAGCTACTGTACATTGAATTTCTTTATTTTTAAAAAGAGTATAAAGTAGAAAAAATGAATAATTAAGAATTAGTGTATCTGATGTACTGTAATAAGTGAACCATTAGATTACTTACTACAGTTAAGGGGGGCGAAAGAATCATATGGTTAAATTGGGTAATGGGTAAATAGGGACTGATTTGGGCAGCTCATTCCTACATAATGGCCAGAAATTTTGTGAGTGTGGTCTTTACCATTCAGCTTAGTGAAAACACTTCACGCTATGATAAAAGACATTTCAGAGGACCTCAGGAAGAGCAGCTGATGCTCAACAGACTGGAGTTACAAAACCATTTCTAAATCTTCCACCAATACACTGTCAGACACATAGGCTACAAATGAAAAATATTTTATTTTTTAAGATTTTAATAGACCACTGTGACTCTACTCAGGAGCAGTAGATGCCTTCACCATCTCCCCATGAGAAACCCGGAAAATCATCCACGATGTCACAAAGAACACCAGCACCTCAGAGTATGTATGCCTCAGCCTACAGAAACAGAATGAAAAGGATAGCCGGGAAAAAAACATTGCTTTCTAAAACAAACATTGCCTCCCATTTCAAGTTATAGCAGAAGAGTACCTAGATGATCCACATGACTACTGAATCTTACAGAAGAATGTAAGAACTCTGGATAAAAGTTTCTGTAAAAAGGTTGAAGCTATTGGCCGGATTGAGAAATATTTTGTGTGGTAAAAAACAAAATGTTCAGCACGGTGGTGGGAGTATCATGGTTTGGAGCTGCTTTGTGCCTCGGGATTAGGACAACTTGCCATCGTTGAAATACTTGTCCATAATAGCAAGTCATCTTTCGCTGATGGCTTTGTATTGGCAAATTCTGGAGGAATGTCAGGACATCCATTCTGCTGCTGAAGCAGAGCCAAAAGTGGATCATACAGCTATAATCATAAATTATATAATGACAGAATGGCTGAAAAAGACGAAAAAAACTAATTTGGGATCGGCCAAGTCAAAGTCTGGACCTAGATCCAATTGAGATGTTATAGCAGGACCTGAGGCGAACTGGTCATGCACGGCCTCCCTCACATGTGGTTCTGTCAGAAGGAATGGGTCAAAATTCTTAAGTGTCTGATTCTTAAGAGACTGATAAACAGTTACAGGAACTGTCTAGTTGTAATCATTGCTACTCAAGGTGTTACTAAATCTATGGATTTCTTTACTTATTCACATGAGGATATTTAGTGTTGGATCATTGTTGGATTCATTTAATCAGGTCATCATCATCTTTTAATAAAAGGTTAATGAAGATCTAATTACATTTTAGATATTAAAGATATGAGAATACGATCAACCTAGGGTGTTCATGCATTTTTTCTTAGCACTGTGTCATACTGCATTTTTGACCCAAGGTTAAACTATAATGCTATAGTCCTCCAATAGAGTAATTTAGCAGGATACTCCTTCTGTCTTCCTGAACCTGAAAGCCTCACCTTTAAGGTGTATGCAGAGTATTTCAATATCCGGTAACCCTGGAAAAATAAAAGGTTTTCTCCATTTTGTGAGCTGGGATAGGGCTGTGCAGCAAGCATTAAGGGAGCACATTAATCTAATGCATCAGCAGGTCCATATTTGTTTTTAATACAAACAGAGAAAAAGACTGCATTGGATCTCCAGGGAAAAGAAGCTTAAAAATTCTGTCTAATGATAATAAATGATAGTTAATGAGTTGTCTAAACATAACAAATGGAAAGAATTAAAGGCTTAGAACAAACTCTGTTTCATTAAAATACAATAAAAAGGAAAGATTAGTTTTATATAGGAAATAACTTTGCTCGTATAAGATATTGATGAGAATGGGAATGAATTATCAAGGTCACAAAATGAGGTCAGTGGTCAAAGCAGATATAGAATTCTAATTGGTGTGTGGTACTGTAATTTTTATGAGCATTTGGTTTTAAACCTACTGCATATAGATCATTGTCTAAAAAGTTCTTGATAATTGTATTTTACATCTTTTTAAATGATGGGCCCTACATGATAATGAAAGGAAAAAGGGGGCATTTATAGTATTTAACTATCGTAGGACTTCCTTAGTAACTACCAGGGTGCCATTCCATCCAAACAAAAAATTAATTAATTCGATTACGTTTAGCACGAGATATTATTTCATTCATCTTGGTGAATGAATTCCCAAAACCATTTTCTTAAACAATAATCAATTCCATAGTTGTTGATGTCCAAAGTACCCAAGACAGCTTGTATATATAGAGTGTGTACTCTTTTACTAAAATGACCTTGCCTGTGTAACAGTGCTGTTAGACTTTGGCCTCGGGCACTCAAACACACTCTCAATCACCCCCATAACCCCTGAAGTCAACAGCTGACTGCTGCAGCCCTTTGTTACAGTCTCAATTTGTATGTTGTCTCACACTGTTATGACTTGACATAGTGAAATGAATGAATTTATCTTTTTTTTTCACATCTGATCTGGTAGTGTGGTGGTACTGTTCTGTAGAAACCCTTGGTGAAATACCTTCCCTGCATTGTGTTTCTCCAGTCTTTGTGTATCTTCCAGTTTGCTAAAGATTTAAAAAATATATTTTTTGTTCAATGTGGTAATGCTGTTTCCAGGTACTTAGTCTTTTAACTTTTTCAAATAGTCTGCAGATAATATTTTAAATAATCTTTGATTGCTGGCTAATGAACCTTCAGAACAGACTGTATACGTCGGGAATATTCGTCCCATCTAGCACATTTGGTTCTCAGTATCTAATTGACCTAAGGAACTTTCTTGAAAGAAGCCAGGGTATAAGCTTCAACAACATGGCTCAGTAGCTTGTTCAATTCTCCCACCACCCTTTGTGTAAGGACATTCCTCTTGTTCTCAGTTTTAAGTGCATGCCTGTGTATTGTGTTATGTGTTGTGTGGTTCTGAAGAAGTCACCTGTTTGATTTGTTTGTCAGCTCTGATATGCTTGTAACAAGGTTTGCATTTATATGGAAAACTGACGTAATTATGCAATAAATATATAATATGGAGCTTTTGTGGAGGTTCAGCAAAATCTACAAATTGGGAAGAGTGGCAGCCAGGTACCACTGTCATCACTCTCCCTTCTTTTATGTTGCCTTCTTTTCGAACAACGAATGACTTTATCAGCATAAAAATACTTATTACATGCAAGAAAACAAATACTGCCAACGTGCTCAGAACTTAGTGATTTTTTTTATCATCAATTGATTTTCAATCAATACAGCAGACCTATAGCTCTTTATCGGTAATATAGGCCATGCTTTATAATTACAAAAGGCAATGTCACAAAACTGTCAACTTGCTGCTGTTATTTATAAACATACTCACTAACACGTGCGTTCACATGTGTGGTTCCAGTTTAACAGTCAGTACGGCATACTATCTTAGCTTCCGCAATCTTAACAAGGAATACATCGAAACATTTCACGAGCAGAGAGCCTGTGACAGAAGCTGCAGCAATTCAGGAGAGAGCTTAAGCCATCCAGCGCAATCAAGCATATTTAAACGACGCAGGCCTCAAACAGTAGAATTTACTGTAATGTCTCTTCTTGAGCTTGTGCAGCTCTGTAGAATAGGTATCCTGCATTGAAAAGCTGTAAATAAAAATGGTATACAACGCCAATCTCACACTTATGGCGAAATAAATCCTCTGGTGGGGTTTGAAAAAGAAAGGATATCAGCAGTCACTAAATCATTCTGTAATCAGCTTTCTATGCAAACTCATCCATGCATGCAGAACACTCCATTCTGGAGAGCCCAGCACAGAATGCTCCAACTGACCCCATCTGTATCCCATCTAGTTTTGCATTATCTGTAACCTATAAAACTCCTGAACAGCACAAAAGAGTTAATGATTCCTTTTGTTTTGTTATATGGAATGGGACTAAAGCAAATGACAACAACAAATCCATCAAACTTAGCAGCACTGAGCACATCAGCAGTTTCTGCCAGCCCACCAGAGGCCTGAAATGCACATATTGCATGCCGGCCCCCTGAGCAGCAGGCGGCCAGGGGACTAGCCAGCCCCTCAGTGGCCAGAGAGGACTTGATAAATGACTAGAGCAAACTTCTCTGTCACTGGCAAGGGAGGAGCCCCTGCAGTGTGCTACATCACAGCAACAACATTATTCTTTTCGCTCTCGTCGTCAATAAACTTTCCTGTGACTGGCACTGCATTCTGCTCAGGTTAATTGGAGTCCTGAACTGCGGGACAGCCAAGAAATTTGAGACAACAGACTTGCATACATTGACCACAATTACCAGTATATATTGCTGTTAGTGCCCTACATAGGAAATTAATAGAAATACATCTATAGATATAGTATGAGTATTATTGCCAGAGATGGTTCAATAGGTACACTCGGAATGGAACACCATGACATAGAAATAGGTTGCCATTCTGGAATGGGGGTTCATTTCCAAAAGACAAGTCTGTGCAGATTTCCTTTTCTTATTTAACCCCACAATTAATATATAAGGTCTTTATGTGAAGAAAAAGCATGTAATAAAAAGGCAAATCATTTACATTATTTTGTTGACACAGAAAACACGCTTTACCGCAAAAACTCTTTCACGTTTGTTTTGTATTGGTGAATCCCATGTTGCATATAGAAAACGATAATGAAGAGATGTTCCATTGATATTTTCATACATGATAAATTGCACGTTACAGACCAGCGCACTTTTAACATTTGCCAAAAGTCTCAAGTCCGCTTAGCCACTGCTCCCTCGATTCCTTCCAGAAATCCAGACAGAGGATTATACCTGACAGGGTATTTGTGTAAACTGTAACAGATTTATTTTTAGGAAACACTTAAATGATGAAACATCATGATGCACATGGTGTCAGCTTGTTCATAAAGTGAATTACATATAATTTGCTCCCAATATGCAACAAGCTAAAGAAAAGCACACGTGTGATAAGTGCAATGAGCAGCACAGTGATGGGGTGGTTAGTGCTGCTGCCTCACAGCTCTTGAGCCCTGGGTTATCCTGGGCTGGGACGCTTTCCACTCTGTGAAGTCTGCATGTTGGCCCCCTAACGCCACCATCTATAGTTTTGTGGGTTTTTACCAGCTGCTCCAGTTACACCCCCCCCCCCACACACACACACTTTCTACAGACATGCTGGTGAGGTAAAAGTGGTGAACACTGCCCCAGTCTGTCAATGCTTTGGCTGTGGAATGGACTGGTCATTCATTCCAAGGTAAAGCTTCACCTTGAGGTCAGTTCCTGTTGGACTAGGCTCCCTTTACCCTGTGATCCTTTAGGACTAAAGCAGCTCCTGACAATGCTTGGAGGGATGAATGGACGGATGGAACATTCTAAAAGTGGGAACTGGCGTCTCTGGGTTGTCCCTGTTCTGTCCTTTGAGCATACAGTAGGAAGGACTGGCTGTTGATAATGGATGGATGATAAGGCAAAGTGAATCCAAGCAACAAACTATGTTATCTTTAATGTGAAGAAATGTGAATAAAAAAACAATGCAGCCTGTTTTGTGTTAAAACAGCAGTGACCTATCGTTATATGTATCTCCATTAAGAATCTCTAATGTGTGAATGGAACTCACAGGCATGCAGAAGCTTTCTAATACTGTGCATTGTGATTTCTTTCTGTACATAATTCATATATTCTTATTTTGCATTACAGAACACAATCATAATCGAAAACTTTTTCCAGATCTCAAAAATAAAAGTAATCACTGCATTATATCTATATGTAATACATAGACCATAAAGGAAAATGGATAAAATGATTGAAGGATAGCAGATCTGTAGTAGGTTTCTGTTAGATTTTTCTCAGGCAATGTTTTAAACAGCCAAGTCTTCTTCTTTATAAATGATGCAGGTTTGGCCATAATGTTGTTTTTAATGGAAAAACACAGTGGTGTAAATTCCCAATTCCTGTAGTCATCAGCTCAGAATAAGTGATACCCACATTAAGGTTCAGAAACCTGGTAATCATAAATGCCTACTGCAGTATTTACTCACATAATTAGTGACATGTTTTCAGACTACTGTACTCGAAATCCTTTCTAATTAAGGTGCCTGCATACCTTTTATTAAGTTAAGGATTAAAACATCACAATGGAATTTCTGACACGAACTCATTATTCTGAAATATCCCAGTAAATCACAGCACAAAAGATTTGAATGCTGCTCGTAAGAATTGCTTGCTAAACGTTTATGCTAACATGGGTCTCTTTAATTTGTTTAAATATATACGCAAGAGATATAGTACTTTTCTTGTTGCAATAAATTGCCAAATGATATCAGTATTTGATGGAAATGTTCTGCGATATGGTATTTACCATATTTGTAACAGTATTTTTATTTTAAGGGAAGGAATGTAAATTTCACAGTGCCAGGAGGAAGAACCGTCTAAATTGCTGTTTTCTGTTTTTGCGTTCATAAAGTCGACGTTAGTAGCCAGTGAGAACTATTTCTGTCTCAGAACTAACTTTAACCATTTAAACGGACGTATATGTGAAAATCACACAGCTGTTTGCGGTTGCTTTCATTGAATTGATATAGGACAAACCCGAATTAAAAATCCGTTTAGAGCTCCCGACTAGCTTAAACAACAAAGGTTGTCACTGAATGCAGGTTCATCCAGAGATCACCGGTTCGACATCCTGTCATTAGCCGACTGTGACCAGGATTTGCCTAGCGGTCTAATTGTCTGAGCAACCAGGGTTGGGGAGGGGCTTAGTCCGCCTCGGCTCTCGGCTCTTAGCGACGCCTACGCCTTCACAGGCACTTGCTGGAACACAAAAAGGGAAGTGTCTCATCTATAAGGGCCGCAAGACTTCCTGCACTGGAGTACGTGTAGTGACGTCAAACAGAGGCGTGGTTCGATGGTGAACGGGGTCGGAGGAGTTTGTCTAGTCTTCATTTTCTCGCGTCTGCGATTGCGGTGATCATACTGTAGCTTTCTGCGAACATGAGAAAAACATACAGTGGCGATTACAAATCTGGTTGGTATACCTAAAATAATTCTAGTTCTTAAAAACGGCTGCTTTTCCTGCATTTCTAATGGCAAAAGACGTCTATCAGATTGTCACTGCCTGTCATTGAAACTTTTTGCCGAAAAGCGCATCACGTCACACAGCTTTGAACCTAGGGCTTTCTGGAAGAGAGATGTGCGTCAGGAGGCGGTGATGACTGGAGGTCAACTTGTAGGACAGTGCAAAAGCCAATTACTGAGCTGGCTTTTGCCTTAAGATCAGCAGAGACCAAATGTGATTGCCTTATTGACAGATTAATGAGGCACAAAATTATAAGACTAGATAAAATATTTAAAAAAAACATTTCCTAAAAGCATTGATTAACACATTTCTTAAAAGTACAAGTACCTCAGCTAATTTTCTGCTTTATTAATGTTTATGCTTAAGATGTGTTTAAGATCTTTTCGTTTTCAGTGTCATTATTTCCTTAAGTGAAAAACCATGCAGCTATTTAATGTGTATGCCAGTGTATGCTACATATATTTTCTTGTGCAGTCTGTCACAGTGCTTGCAATCCCTGAGATAGTTTCTAAGGCCCTCACACATACAGTATGCTGTGTCAGCAAATTGTTTGTTTGCAGTTGTTTTTAACCTTACCAGGAAAAGTGTTAAAAAAGGCTCTTTTAAGATGTTGCTATTCAGTTTTATTTTAAAAAATTGAATTTATATTTCAAGGAGTCAAAAAGATTGACAGCAAATCTAACATCTGACCACTCATTTATAGCATTGCAAGCCAAGTTGCTCTGTTTTAGTAGAAATACTTGAAGGATCTCACCAGGATATAAATGGACAAATTGACAAAAGCCTGGTGTTGACAAAATATTAATAATCTTTCTTCTGTTCATGATAGAACTCCTTATTTCACAAGGCTGTTATTTTCACCTTCTCTGGATGTGGCCCCTTTAACATATTGCAGCACCTTCAGCTAACAAATTAGTTTTTGTATTTTGTTTCCCTTCGACACTGGGTGATTTTCTTTGCGGTGCATCTTGTTATTTTTCTAAACTTTCAATGTCAGGAGTGTATTAATGGCCCCCGATTGAAATCTCATTCCAAGAAACTCTAAGTGAAATACATGTTGTGTTGTTTAATGGAAAAAATAATTACACGTCAAGCCAAACAAAGCATGAAGCACAGTAACCAGGAAGAGTGACTACCTACACAAGTCTCCTGTGAGGTCAGCTTGTTCGCTTCCCAAACACACACAGACATCTGCGAGGTCTATTGATTTAACACACATCGGCACGCACTGTGGTTAATTGGATCTATTTAATATGACTTCTGATGTATCCACAAAGAAAGTTTAGATCTCTTATATCTCAGAAGGCGGCATACGAAAAGCAGGAATGTATTTAACGAATGTTCGTCTTTAAAGGAGAAAATGAAAACATAAACACGAGTCACATATACTGTAATATTTAGAGTTCAGGGCCTCCATGTTCACACACTTGTGTTTAAAATCTTTAGGTGTCCAATGAACTTCATGCAGTTTTTGTTTATAAAACAGTGGAGTAGATAAAGGATTCAATAAGACTTAATGTAGATGTGTTTCTGAAAGGGAGAGTGCCAAATGAAATCATTGCATGTGTACGCAGCTGGAACCGATAACAAAGGAAGGGAGGGAAATTAATAGCTTTCATGGAGCAATAATGTGAATGCAGATTTAAACCATGTTCGACTACTGAACATTATTAAAAACAAAGTTGCAATGAGAGTTTTTGTTTTTGCTCTTAATGAATCTGTGACTTTTATTTTTTTCTCTCAAAGGTAGATCTAGGATTGTCTGTGATAAAATAAGTTTTGGTACGTAGGTCAGAGGGTTATTTAGAAGGAAATACTACTGAAGTGGCTAACTAAAATCTTTAAAAAATAACAGACATTGGTACCACATTTCATTACTTTGATTTCCTATGGATTTTCCTGGTTGAAACAAGTGGTGTAAAATTATATTTAAAAAAACTTTGGGGGTGTTTTTGGTACTGTAAGTGTTTTAATTTATGTAACTTGAAAAAAATTAGGCATAATGTACATCCACATCTACTCTTGTGCAGGAGAACACTATGGAGGCTGGAGCTGCTGCCACAGAGCTCTTGGGTCTGAAGCTCAATTCAAAGCTGAGGTGCAAGTTCTGTGTGGAGTTTGCAAGTTCTCCCCAGGATCAGTGACTTTTTCTGTGTGTTAGTTGGTATCTCTGAACTGTGCCGGTGTGTGCGTACCCTGTGACAGACTGGCGTCACCTCCAGGGTGTAGTCCTGCCTTGTAGCTTGTCTTCTAGGTTATGTTCTTGTTGGTCACAATCCTCCATAGGATGCAGTGGTGCCTAAATAATGGATGGAAGAATGCTATATTTTGCAGCAAATGATGGTTTTACCATGATGTTTGTCATATACACATATTGCCGTATTGCTTTGTCATAGTGGGATATAAATAGTTACATTGTATCCTAAATGAATTATAAGAGGATTTAAGTGTACACTCTTCAACAGAATGATACCCTAATTATTGCTTGTATTGTATCAGGTGGCATTGTGATTGATTGTGTTAAGTACAGCCATGCTCATTGGTTCGATTTTGGCAATGTATGCGTTCAGACATTTATGTTATTAATTTAAATATTAATAGCAAATGCAAAGTGACATTTTACAAGAAGTGTTTACATAGCATGAATTATTGCTGGTGTAAAGTGGATTCCAAGCAATTTAATACGTATTCTTGGCCAAAGCATTTGCTGTTGTTTATAAAAATCCGACTTTCTTCTGCTTTTGGTTCTCAGCCAAATCCAGATTACCTCAGATATGCAAAGTCAGCACAATTATGTAAACCAAACCAACAAGAAAGAAAGCTTGTTTAACAATATGTACAGTATAGAGTTCAAAACTCTTTTACGATGCAGCGAAAGGTCAATGTAAATTTGTAATAATTGTATCTTAGCATTAGGGTATTTCACAGTTGTTTTATTTTTGTGTTAAAAAACAGACACTTTGCTATGAAACCTCTCAGTACATGGCATGCATGACAGTCAAAGTGCAATTATGATCATTATTGTTTTATAAATTTTTATCAATCAAGAAAACATTTGCCATGGAGTTCAGATGATAACGTTTGGTGTCATATCAGGTCTTAAAACTGTAAAAACCTGAAAAATCAGTGAGCAGTAGCTTCAGAACCTACAGCTTCAGAATCTTTGTGCAGCGTTGTGTCCGGAAGACTAATGACAGCACAGTCTGCAAGTCGTTGGACGTACAGATGGCTAATTATGTGTGCTTCAGACCTAAAGAGAACCATGATGGTCCTTGCGTTCTGAAAGCCATAATGGCAAGAGGGAGGTTTCAGCTTGTGTAATTGCTTAAAACTGAACAATCTTCACAGGAAAGACAGTGTGTTATGAATATGCAAATGACAGCTGAACTTGCTATAGAAAAGATGAGTGCTTTGTTTTCCAAACTTAATGAGATTGATGAATTTTCAGAAGCGATATAGCTATAAAATATCCACAGCACATAATTGAATATACGGAATGCTAATACAGTATGTGCATCATTTAAGTGTCTGATCTGCTTGGTTAGTGAGTGGAAAGAAGTCAGCTTAAGATGCCTGAGATGCCACTCATGATGTAATAAAGAATTTGGAGAACCCTGTAGGAAGGCTGGCAATAGACAAAGCTGCAGAAAAGGAGGGTATAATAGCCAAGAATATTTAGTGTGAAGGCATAAGCGAGCTGTTGCATTCTCTATAGCTAAAATAGAAAATCAAATATCACAATAAAGTGAATCTGCCTCAATGGAACAAATTTGATGTACATGAACCAATATATTTTTTCACTATACAAGATATCAGTCAATACAGTACACCTGGCCTTCCCATGCCAACAGTTATTCTGTGTATGAGTATTTCCTAGATTTTCAATGAAGTGTATCTATATGCTTTTGGTAGTTTGTTGATGCTTTCAGTAAGGATTTTTGCTCTCCGTTTGTGAGCTTACTAATTGCATTTTATTTGGCCAACACATGAGGTTGCAAAAAAGAAAGCAGATATTGTGATTCATATTCATGCAATTGATATGTGGAAGACTTTTTAAATAGTGAGTAAATGAGTGTCATTATTTGCACTTGCTTGATTGATAGGAATGGCAGTTCAACAGAATAATCTTCTTTTGCAAGAGAGTTACTTTATATACAGTATCCTCTAGGGCTACTGGAAAATGTTTTTCAATGATCTAGATTTGTTTTTCTCACTTACTGAAAATTGTAATGTCCAGATCACTATGTTATGCCAGGATGCTAGTGGACAGTGGCATCCTGTTCCTTCTCAACAGCCCAGAACACACATGCAGTTCTCCTATCTCCTACTTCTTGGCTCAGTTTGAGCTTTGCAATAGGGTATTTCACAATTGTTTTATTTTTGTGTTAAAAACACTTTGCTATAAAAACTCTTTAAATGTCGGAAAAGAGTCAAGAAGATGGATTGGCTTGCCAAGAGAGGCAATTACCACGGGTGGCAAAGTAAGCTGTTAAGAGTTCCTACTTTCATTGATTGTTCATGTTTGGCACTTGTAGGTCAATTCTAGAGACCAGGTTCAAATCATACTTGTTATGAGCAACAGGTCTGGTATCTTGCTTTTCGTAATGTTGATTGTGATGCTGGCAGTGAAATCTGCTTTCAGTTCATGTCAATATTAATGGAGATGAATACATATTAAAACTGATAATAACAAGCCCATCCATGTTCTTTATGCATTGGAGACTGAACAAAGCCTGTTTCCTTCTTCTTTATTTAATGTGTCCTGGTGAAAATCTGTTTTAAATATTTATTTCAAGATGATAGATTTTTAGAAATCCAGTATTCTATTAGGAGTGGGCCTTTGTATTGTAGAAGAACCATACTCCATTAAATACTTTTATTTTTCTTTAAGGAATCCAACTTATCGTTGTTAATTTAAAAGATACTCCCTTATTTTGATAGTTATAAAGCTACAGTTTATAATCTAATATTCACCAACTCTTTAATAAACCTTCTACAGTATGTCTCCTGCCTTCATAATTTACTTTTTATTTATATTTTGTATCTCCACTGAACAGCTTCTAGCTCTGAGGCAGTATGTGCACTCTTGAGATACTCCTTCCTACAGACAGCTCAAGAACATACAAAAACAAGAAAGGGTGGCAATGAGTGTTTTTGGCCTATCTACTGTAGGCAACTTAGTAGCCAATAGCTATTTGATTCAACCATTTATTGAAAGAACCAAGGCTTTTGGCTTCAGCCAATCGGGTGGGTATCTTGTGCTGTACTAATGCAACCCTTTGTGTGGAATGCATCTTCTGTTCCCAGATATAAAATGCACTTCTGCACAGTTTTCACTTCTGACCTTTGGTTTGTTTCACTGTTTATACTGAAGAAGCTGACTCATAACTGAGCTCCTGAACTTAAAAACTGGTATTCAGCATCATAGCACCTCCTCCCCTGTATGTGAACTCTTTATATGGTTTTAGGTCACTTGCACTGTCCTGTGAATTAGATTACATTAAACCCTCGGTTTAATGGACTAATGATGGGAAGGGGTGTCCTTTATTGTTGAATGTCTGTTAAATTACAAATGACATTTTTTCAGCCCCAAAATACCCTGTTATATACTGTACAATATATAGGCATTCTGGACTATTCTTGACTATTTTTTAAATTTAATTAATTAGTTAATGTAAATTTTTATTGTGCCTTTTTATTATAAATATATATGCTATTTATATCAAGTGTCATAAATATGCTGCTAAAGCATGCGCAACTCATCATAAGCCACTGACCAACTCTTAAAGGGTAGTACTGATACTCCTATAGTTGTGTAAGGTATATTACACAAATGTTTTTCAGGAAATCATTATATAACTTAAACCATAATTCTAAAATGTACTGTTAGCAAAATCAAAAGTATGATTCCACTGCTGTCTATGATGGCAGAGGAATTCTAGAAGGCCAAACCCAGAAAATGTTACCAAAGTAACTGGCAAAATTTGGAATGTCTATAGACCTTAAGGATTGGATATGGTTAGTGTACTGTAAAATGCTATCCTGATCAGATTAGTTTTACTGTAGATGACTTCAGAAAGGAACAATATCAAAACTATTAAATCACTTGTAACCACTGACCTGTTAGCTGCTCAACAGCAATTTTAATCTAACAATTGAATCACTAGGGGGTTATATGACTTTGAATGTGAGCTACTACTTACCTTTGTCGAAAATAACTATTTTGAGTGTCAGTCAGAAGAGATGACATTGGGGATGAGGGTATCGTGTTGAGAAATATCAATGTCCATGCATATGCTGTAATGCTTGTGCTGGTATTTATAATTACAAGGGCTTGTCAAAAAGGCAGTCCAGATTAAATTGATGCAATGTTAGGTGCTATTAATAAAAGTCTGGTGACGTCCCTATTAATCACTCTGACTGGTTTTTATCAAAGGCAGCCCGGCTATCTTTACACAGAGCGAGATCATTTCAGCTGGAAAGAAAAAAAAACACAAAATAAGCTAGCTGATATTTTCTTCTGATAAAATAAGCCTTGTGAGAAAATCAGTTCATTCTTAGAAATAGCCCAAATTGGCTTGGAACAACGCGACATGCCAGGAATTTATACCTTGCTCTGTGACCTAAAACAAAAATGACATGAACATTGACAAATTTGACAAGGAAATTTGTGCAAAAAACAACTCCTATTTGGCTAGCCAAGCAGCAAATATGTCGGATGATATGCTTTATTAAGCAATCCATTTTTCAGCAATAGCTGCGCCATCTGCAAAGGTTAGCGTACATCAGACTTGTACAGAATTTCATCTGCTTCTGCGGGCTGGTGCAAACACAGTACCACATTTTTCATGTACATACAATTTCAGATGCAAATAGAATACTTGATGAAAGAGATGACCTTCCGAAGTCACTCTGCTACAGTAAGTCTCAGCAGAACATGTACAGAAATAAAATGTGTTACAGCCAAGATGATCTAGCAGAAGTCTAATCTTTCACAGCAGTTAAAAAAAAAAAGTAAAGGTGGTCTTATTTTCGCATTTCCTTGTCCTAAGGCTGTGGCTACAAGTTTTTTTAATTTGTTTATTTTTCATATTCAAGGCGATAGAGAGTGGAGTCTGATTCAACTTCCTTGGCACACCTGCTTTGGGGGATGTGTGGGCCAGATGGGTAAGTCCATGTCCTTCCAGTACCTCTGCTGCTTCTCAGTTACATCCTCCTAAAAGTGAACGCTGATTGTGTTTTTCTGTTTATTACGAATGTAAGTACATTTGGCCATTCTATTCTATGATTATATTGTTTGTTTTAATGTGTCTTTTTTTATTTTTATTGCGGCACTTGTTAAGGCCCAAAAAACTGAAGCCTTTACAAAAACCAGCATCTTATGCTCTGTAAAAAGTATCAAGCTTACAAGATACCTCAATATCCAATTGTGGAAAGAGTGTCCAAATCACTCTATTAATTGCAATACTTGTATTTAGATCATAATGTCAAGTTAGGCTCAGTGAAAACACTGATACTCACCAGTACCTGTTGCACAACACCGAATCAAAGCATGATTTCACCTTGCTGCTTCTAATCAAGAGGCCATACTATGAGATCTATCATACAAAACTCAGGAAAAAAAAGTTCCTGCTTCAGCCTTTTTGGATTCAGAATCTAACTGTATGCTGTTGGAAATGAAGCTGTGAAGAGTTTGAAATATTTTTTCAGTCTTGAAAAAGGACAGGGACCACAAAATGTTCACAGTAGTACTGTATTTTCCTCTACGCCTCCTCTTTCTTCTTCAGTTCACTAACCGTGTGACATTCACACCTGGTCAGTAGCATCCTGTTCTGTCCAAATGTTATTCAGGACACAGCGGGGTGGGCATCGGCGTGCTTCAGATTTACAAAACAGACATTTTTATATTTTTTAGCAGCGAATTTGAACTTTTTTACCTCCACAGATTTTCACGAGTGGGATGGGAGAAAGGCAAATTTGATTTCAAAGTAAGTTTGAAGAGTACTTTGCTAAATGTGGCAGTAGTGCTTCCTAATCGTTTCTTAAGTCAGTCCTGTGGCCAGTGTTCATCGCTGTGTCTGCTGTAGCATGCCTCTTGTCCTCACTGTGGATCACTGGGTAATCAGCTGGCAGCGGTACACCTCAGCTTCCATGATCCATCTTGTGTGCCTCGGACATCTCTGATCCGGATTGAACAGGGAGTCTCTGAACATTGGGCAGGTGTGAGTGTAGCCTGTCCAGGATTGAGAATGAGTGAATTGTCCTTGGTACAGATTCATTTTGTGCTGTGATGGAGCTCTATTGGTATTTTTGAAGCACAAGGGAAAACTGTTCAACACTCTGTTGACACAAAGTGGAAAATCCTAAGCACAAATCTGTGTCATTTGTCTCTCTACATCACATTATGCCCTGTTTCATGTTGATATATTTTTTTTGTTTTCTTCATGCTGCCCTTTTATACTGTTTTATATGCAAAAATGTATTGCACTCATTGCATTTTCAAGGCAGACATTTAGATTTTCTCCTGTTATTTTCTCTGTTATCCTATATGCTTTTACAATGTTTTGTGTAAGCAGTTAATCTAAGGAAATGTTGTTCTCTGAGTATAATAATGCACATTATATGAATGGTAAAATTACTGTACAGTGTAGATGCAGTATTTAATTTCTTGCCAAATATGCAACATCATGTAATTACAAAAATCTGGCAAAACAAAGAACTGACTATTTCTGAGAGGACAGAAGTTCAGCAGTGTAGCTTTCTGGAGCAGAAGCTGTTTACATGTCCCTAGTGGTCACAATTCATAAATGCCTCAATCCCCCAAAATTGTGTTCATTTTTAGAAGCATGTTCTACAACTACACATCAGAACATTACATAATTATTTTTTAGAAGTAATTATCAAAGTGAAAATGCCCAATTTTTGATCCTATCAATAATAACATCATACAGAAGATGAGAAAGAATGTGATAGGTGTATCATGTCATTACATAAGACTGGGATTTTGTATTGAATTTGAGCAAATACTGTATGTTTTGAACTTTAGCTCACATTAAAAAATACGTTTATATTTGACTGTAACTTTCATAGTGCTAGAAAGCTGTACTGGCTGTATAAGAGAGCACATGCAATTGTATGTTAAAATACGCGATTGCCTGACATTTAATGTTGGAAAAGTGATTGATATTACTGTGGACATTTCTGAAGAAGAAAATATGCACCTCTTAAAACCACACCCACTACTTGTAAGTACAAATCACACATATGAAAAAATGTTTTTTGTAGTAGAGTGAATCTCTCTCTCTCACACGTGTTCTGTGCCGTGCATCTTCCGGACTTTGTTCTGTATGGCCCTCTCGGTGAGCCCTTGAACGACATGATCCCCTGCTTCTCCTGCATCCCCTTTGGTAAAGTCAAGGTTAGGCCATTCTTGGGATAGAAACAGTCGGAGACATCGGCTGTGCCCTTTCCTTTTGACTAAAGCTATCAGGCCCAGAGCAGTCTTTTTACAATGGATCAGTTCCATCCTGCGCTCCCTCCATCCAGGACTCCTTACCCAGGTGCGGTCAAAGTTCATTTTGTGTTTTCCACTGTAGCACTTTGAAAGACTATGCGACCACACCAGTCACGACAGCACATGTCTTAACCTTATGTAGGACCTATAGATTATTTTTTTCCTGTGGTTGATAATTTGTAGTCATGTTATCATTGTATTCTAAGAATAATATTATCTAAAAAAAGAATGCCAACATTTGGTTGAGTTTTGAAGGCTGCGATTTGTATCAGTATGTCATATGCTAATGATATACATCATAATGTATATTATGATGTTAATGTGATTCACACCGTGATCTATAAAATTCAATATTTTTTAGGTGATAATAATAATCGAACATTCAAAATTTGTAACTTAATAGTTTTTCTAATTCCTTTGCCTCTCATCCGAAAGAACCTAATGCCATTTTGTAATCTTAGGTGTACGAGCCATGTTATTAGAGTTGTGAGATAATGTAAATGTTCATCTTGTGTCCTCCTCTTGTACAGTATGCACAACCTGTGTTGTGTAGTGGAGTGAATGTTCCCCAGCCTGCAGCACTAGACCTCCTTGGAGATTGTTCTTTTCTGACTTCTTTACATCCTGAGGTTTGAAATCTTCAGTTCTAAAGCTGAATTTGCATTTTAAAACTATAGGAACTACTGTATACTGCTAAGATAAATATTATATGACTACAGGTGATTGCTACTGAATGGAGCACTATGGTACCATTCTGAACAATCTAAAGTATTATTTGTCAATGGTACTATGTATAACAGAGCAGCCATA